>NW_020664498.1:530051-551722 GCF_002925995.2 Terrapene triunguis | reverse complement strand
GGGGGGGGGGGGGCAGCCAAAATTTTTTTTGCTTGGGGCAGCAAAAAACCTAGAGCCAGCCCTGGTTCAGAGCAAAACTTGAAGTGATGTTCACCCCCTATTTTCCTCCTTCTGCTGTGTAGAAATATTTTAGATGGACGTGCCGTATATGGTCATGCAAATCTAACCATTTAATATTAAAATGGTGGAACAGTTCCTATTAAAGCGCCATCCTGCAAATCCTTCATCATGGGAGCAGTCCTTAGAAATGGTGGGAAACCTAAGTGGTTTCTCTCCATATTTCAGACCTGTTAAATCTCCCAGACTGGCCAGGTGACTCCTCTTTTTGGCCACTTTTTGCACTGCTCCTCACTTCAATCTTACAAGTTGGAAAGCTGCAAGAGCTCATGAGGCTGCACCTCTGTCTATAGAGACATAGCCTGGAGGACACTAACCATAGAAGACATCTTAGAGTATGATCTGTCAACCTCCCCATGGCTATAGACCGGGGTCGGCAACGTTCGGGGCGGGCCGAGGGATGTGCTGGCCGCGGCTTCCCGCCGCCCCCATTGGCCCGGGACGGCGAACCGCGGCGAGTGGGGGCCGCGATCGACCGAACCTGCCGTGTCAACAGGTAAATAAACTGGCCCGGCCCACTAGGGAGCTTACCCTGGCGAGCCGCGTGCCGAACATTGCTGACCCCTGCTATAGACTCAGACCTATGGCCAGAGAGCTGCTGGACAATGCTGTAGCCACCTATCTGTAACCATAGGGGCCAGGGACCAGAGTAACCAGGGAACAACAGCTAGTGGCCTGGGAGCACTAACAAGGGAGCAACAGGCCAAGGCAAAGAAGCCTTCCAACCACAGCCTGCCATCCATTCCAGGAAAAGGAGCAACTAGTTACTTGGGTATCAGGCCAAGGAGATGCCAGAGACAACCAGGTGTTAACTAGTCAGCAGGAGCTGTCAGCAACAGGTCCTGCATTGCACACTCCATGGAGAAATTTGTGCTACAACAAACAGAAGAAGAGTGTTTTAAGTATGAGACGGGAACAGCAACAGGTTGGCTATAGATGCCAACCAATGAAATCTGGGCAGGAGATGACTAACAAAAATGCCCTTTACCCCTCTGCTTCCTACTGAGCAGGTTGAGGCAGGAGCTGCAGCCCTAAGAAGCTTGTGCAGGTAGAACTCCAGGTCTTGTACCCTGTAATGTGAGGGTAGATGCAGAGCAGTGGCCATGCTAGCTTGGATCACTGCTTGGGTGGGGACCCCCCCCCCCTTTTTTTTTTTTTTTTTTTTTTGAAGCGTATAATCTCTCCTGGTAACTACTGTCTGACATGCATTAGGAAGAAACTTCCCCACTTGGGACCATAACATGTAGGTAATACTGAAAGAGGGGGAATGGTTAAAAGTCAGAAGGATGTATCTGTTTTACAGAAAGATCTTGGTTCGGTGTATGGGGTCAGAGCTGAAATATGAAATCTAATGTGCCTAAGAGCAAAGGGATGAGTTTTGATAGACAAAGCTAAGTGCCATATACCTGGCATTGAATTAGTTAATATGGAAGAGGAAAAAGATCTAGATATCTTGCTATACCCATCTGTTAAATTCAATCTAGTGTGCACCAGTGTAGAAGGCTAATAAAATATTGGCTTGTGTCAAGGGGCATATTATATAAGTCTAAGCATACTGTGCTGATATTTTATGAAGTAGTGTTCAATTTCAGTCCCTTTCTTGAAGAAAAATGTGGTTACGATGGACAGAATACAGTGTAAGGCAAGGAGAGATTAATGGAATGGAGAGTCTTGCATATGAGGAATGATTGACAAAACTGGGACTCTGCCTTGAGAGAAGGCGATTTAAGAGGTGACATGACTGAAGTATTAAATTAGCTAAGGATTATTATAAAATTAGGCATGATTATCTGTTTGAGGGCATTGGAAAGGCCAGATCTAGGGGACATTGGTTTAAAATGGGAGAATATATGCAAAAAAATGTAAGGAGTTATTGTTTTAGAATGAACATGGTAATATAGATGGAACAAAGAGGGTTCTTAAGTCTTTCCAGGTTGTGCTTGTGAGAATTTTTAGAGCAGTTGCAATTATAATTGATTACTATAAATATCAATTACAATGTATAGATGCTTCCACCAGGTGGCTTTTAAGCACCTTGATTAATTCAAAACTGAACTATAATAAAGCAAAGGCACCTGGTCTCTTACTCTGTGATCAAAAACCTAATTCTACATACAAACATCACTCAGACACCAAACTAAAAAGAAAACACAGAGCCGTGCCCTAAAGGGATGTCACTCTTTTGGGTGTAGATTTGAACAGCATTCCTGAATAATAGACACTCACAGGAGACATCCCTGCTTCATACTCTTGAGCTCTTGTGTGTCAGGAGTTTCAACACTACCTGTCCCAGTTTTACATAATAGACCAAATTATTTCCTGTGGAGTAACTTGTGTTTTGGAAAGTTAGGCTATGTACAGAGAACCAGGAGTATTTGTTTCAGGATTTTGTAAGCTATATGTTTTATAATGTTTGGAAGTTTTTTTTGGTTGGCAGTTGTGCAAAAATACCCAAAATAAAAACTTCAACACCCCCCCCCCCAACCTCAAGATTTGATTCTTCTACTTTGGATTTGTAACCCACTTGAAGTGCCTGATGCTCTGAGCCCAAACTGTTAAAAATCGAAATAATGCCTTTCCAAACAGCAATTACAAAACCATTCATGTGGATGTACTCATCACACACTAGTTATACCCTATCACCCACACACTTTACTGAAAAAATATGAAAAGTGTGACAAAGAGGCTAACATACCTGGACCTTAGGAGACTAGGATCAAGTAAATCTCAGAGGTGAGGGGTCTCCTGCCAGTAGTCTCCTTCCACTTAACCAAGAGGACTCTAGCTCAAATGCCTACACCGGTCACAACTGTGGCGGTGACAGGCAGTTATGTAGGTACTCAGATCTCCAAAGTCTCTGTCCAGTGACATAATCAACAAACTATCCTTCCTCCTCTGCTATGGATACCATCTGACCATCCTCTAAGTCAGTGGTTCCCAAACTGGGGTTCGTGAACCCCTGGGGGTTCACGAAATGTTACAGGGGGTTGTCGGGAAAAAAATCTCTAATGGCGGATAGAGCGGTCCCTAGGGACCCCGGGCAGCACGGGGCCAGCAGCCTGGAGCCCCTAGACTTCCAAGAGCTAAGCAGATCAAAGCAATCATATCTATCACACTGAAGAGATTTAAACTTCAAGACTCCTTACAAAAAAGGGAGGTGGATATTTTTTGCTGTTTTTAAAATTAAATAGGGAGCTAGTATTGTTTTTAAAATTATTATGAAGAACAAGTTTAAGCTTTGTTGTAACGTGCGTTGTTTGCCTGGACTACTCAAGATCTGAATGCTTGTGTAGGAGGAACTCTTTGAGTTGGCTTCTTAAATACCTTCATGCTGTTTCAAATCTGATACTCCTTTATGAAACATAGGAGCCTTGTCTTATAACAGGCTTATTCAAAGTTATACAAGCTACGAAAGTGAGATCTTGGAAGAGTGTTGCCGTTTTCATAATGTAATAAAAATACTGTAATGATAAATTATAGTTAATAATAAATAGTGTGTAATAAGCATGTTATAAAAACAAATTTTATATTTCTAAGATCACTGCTTTTATAATTTATACTCAGGTAAAGGAGAAAATCCCTGGAAATATTCATTTTTAGGAGGGGGTTCGCGAGACTTGACATTTTAGTAAAAGGGGTTCACAGGTTGTTAAAGTTTGGGAACCACTGCTCTAAGTCTAAGTTATGATCCTTGTTGACAAATACGAACTCTCTCAGTTGGAAGTGTTGGTGTCAAGCTCACTACTATTCCACCTCCAGAGTGCAAATGAAGTGCTATTCTGTGTCAGTAAAACCAACACAAGAGACTTTAGGTGGGGAAGCAAAACTTCATATTCAGGTAGAACTGCCTGTGAAATTCTAGGTAGCAGTATGTAATTACCCAAGTTGGAATTCAGTCATGATGTCCACATTAATGCCATACTAGTGGCAGGGGATCTTTAATAGCCACAAGTCTTCAGGACATCAGCTTTACATTTCTCCTGAAAGAAAGCACATACAGTAGCACAGTGACTCCAGAACAATGCTGAAGCATGGATTCATTTGTGGATTGGAGAGTGAAGAATTGCAAACATTCCTTCCTTGCGTGTCCTGGGTTTTCTTGTATAACACTACATCCAAGTACTGACCAGATGGGACCTTAAGTCACTTGAGATCTGATATGCTTCCTGAGGTCGCAAGTTCATCTAGTACTACACAGGGTTAAATATTTCTAGAGCTATGTCTGCACAAGGAAATCCGTGTAAGTTAGGAGCTTAAATACCCCTGAGGATCTGGCCCCAGGAGTTTTGAAGGACATGTACAAAACTATGCCATGCAAAAATTATAATAGAATGCCTGAGGTGGGGAGCCTATTTTCAAACACTGGCATCTAACAGGGCATTTGAATCCTACATTTTGGAAGTAAATAGACACTCATCAAATAGCTAGTTTTACATCACAAGTGCTAATTTTAGGATACAAATGTGGGATTTATGTTCTATTAAATTACTGTTTATGTATAAAGAGGGAAGTGAACGTGCTGCTCGTTTTTCCCTTTATATCTAAGCACGTAAAGGTAAAAAAACCCTAATGAATTAGTTTCACCACAAATGAAAGTGTTAAACATTAATGTAGGAGGCTTGGATTGGAGTCCTTTCTAAATGTTAGCAAGGAATGTGTGACTGTCTAAAATGCCTGTCCAAGCTGCTAATAGGAATGTCGATCATGGCATATGAAAGGCAGTCTGGCATTTGATACAGCTTTGCATTTTTAAAGCAGCTTTATATGTACATTGAATCTTCCAGAGCCACATTCACCTTTGCAAGTCCTCATGAACTTCAACATGTAGATTGCAAGGGTAACTTTAAAAAAAAAAAAAAATCTTGGTTGGGGGAAAAGTGTTCTAATAGCCCAGTCGAATTTTTCAAAGCGTCAGTGATATTTTTATCTTGCTTTACTTGTAAAACAATCCTATATAAAGGGGAAGAGATCATCTTCAGGTTATGGCCCTGGATTGGGGTTCAGTTCCCAGCTCCTCCACAGACTTCATGTGTGACCTTGAGCAAGTTGGTTAATCTCTCTGCCTCATCTGTAAAACTGGGATAATATTGATTCCTTCCCCCCCACACACCCCTCTGTCTTGTCGATTAATATTGTAGATTGTTCAGGACAGGGAACTGTCTTTCGCTGTGTAGGTAAAGCAGCAAGCACACCAGGGCCCTGAGCTCTGTTGGGGCCTCTAGGTGTTACTATTAATGAATAAACACAGCCCCTTGCACTAGAGATAAAATTAAGGGATGAATATGTTGGTAGAATGTAAAAAATGAAATCACTGGTACAGTAAGTCTGCTTGGTTTATTGATGTCCGAGTATGTAGAACACACACAAGTACTCAACAGTCTTACGGTTTTTGATCAATTTGTCATTCTGCAGGTTTAATTAAAATGGTTCTAAATCAGCCAGCTCTGAAGTTACAACAGTCTCGTGTTGTACCTTGCTGGCTGTGTGTATTCTTAATATGTTCATTAAACTGCCTGTAGCTGTAAGTGTTTTTCCAATGAATACTTAGGCAGACTAAATCCTCCTCTTATCCTTCATGGAGGTCTTCCAAGGGGTGTTAAGATATCAGATTTTGGCCCTGGATTGTGGAAAGTTTTGTGCTCCACTGATCTGGTCTGTATCTACTGTGACTACGTAAACACAGTGCTTCCCTTTCCTGTAAATTCCCACTATTGTGAGCACTAAATCACACTCAAGTGAACAGAGATCGCTGTACCTACACTAGATTCCTTCTTATTGCTTAGAGTTTTGACTGGAGGATATTAGAACTCATGCAGCTTAAAGAAGTGATAGCAACAGAAATGGGAGTCCTCTCCTTTCCAGCAATTTAAATATCTGCCAGCGATGCCAATAGAGAATTCACCTGATCATAATTATAGTAGCCTGAGAGCTAGCAGGATAGGCTTTCTAGGGCAGAAAGTTCAGCTCATTCATCGAGCAAAGCACTGCTTGTCACTTTAATCCTGACTCACCTGGATGAAATCCATCACCCCGTCACACTCAGATGGATTGCACACAGTAAAGTGGCTTAGAGATCTTGAAACATTTGCTGACCTGGCTGAAACTGCTGAACTTGCGTCTGTTTTTTCTCATGGGATTATTTTGCTCCATGTTGCATTTCAATGTAATGTTGTTTTAGAAAGTGTCAGGATTGCTAAGGTTCATTGCAGCAATATCTATAGCTGCAAGGTATGTGAGGATGTGATTAGTAGCAGTAAGTACTTGCAGTGCCTCCTGGAAATTCTAACACTATATATTTCCATATGTGGTTTTCCTGATAAACTATAGCTTTACAATAGTGAACTGTTAACAAGTCCCAACTCTGCAATGACTTGTTTTTTTTCTTTTCCCCTAGGGAGGACAGTGCTATATACCTGTCAGGACTGGGTACCATGGGATTGGAGATATATGAACAAATGCCAAAGCTGGATGCAGTGATTTTCCCTGCAGGAGGCCACTGTGGATTGCTAGCAGGATCAGCTGCTGCCCTCAAACATCTCAACCCACACATTGCTGTGATTGTAAGTTGTTTTCACCTTTCAACTGTGTATTTTGAGAGATTTATCCTCCTGTCTCACAGGCTTCAGAAAGGTTCTGTATTCTACTAAAGTACTGGGAATGAGTCTGTGTACACTATAGACCAAAGTTATTGAATCCCATGGTCATCTTCCATGAGAACGCTATTTTAGAATTTGGGCAGCCTGCTTTGTTTCTTGGTTAATTGTTTGGGTTTTTGTTAACTATGTAGGAACCTTTTTTAAAGCAAATAAGACCAAACTCTTCACATCTAAAGTTTTAACTGACCTGTTTTGGGGCTGTTTAATGGATTTAAGAGTGTTTATTTAGCTTGTTTGAAACCTGTGTGATCTTATTAAAAGTCTTTAGTTGCCTCCAAGTTTTAGGACACTGTAGAATTCTTATTTGAAAGACCTTCAACTAGATAGATCCCCAAAATAGTATGGAGATTACTTAATCTTTACTCCTGGAAGGAGCAACCTATTCAGGTTAAAACTGAGGTCTCTTTGGATTGTTGTGAAAATTTGTCCATAAAATAAAACATTCATCCCAAATTATACACAGAATAACCCCTTCTGGCTCTTGGTGTAGAAATTTCAGCTAGCAGCTGTTGAAATTGTAAGTGGTGGGATATAACAGACAACATATTTCTGGATGATGCAAGGTTGCTTGACGTTGCAAGGTTGAATGACTTTAGCCACCCACAAATGTATAATAGCTATAAAAAATTACTACCTGGACTGTTCCTAAAGATGGGCACCAAACTAAACCTTAAATGCAAACACCTCTGAATTTTAAGAAATTGGAATCAAGAGCCAAATTTTTAGGCTCTAGTCCATCTCTGCATATTGGTGGTGGTGGTGATTATTCATTATAAATTAGATTTATATATTAAAAACATGGGGATAAGACCTGAGGTCTTTGGTAATTTTTTACTCAATCTTGGGAGTTTACCTGAATAGAGAACTCTGAACTTGGCCCAAGGGAAAAACAAACCTATACTGAATATAATGGAAACTGGTATGAATCATTGACGAGACCGAAATCTCCAGAGGACCATAGTACTCAAGGCTGGAAATGTATATGATAATATTGATGCTATTCCATTATTCCCCATCCCTGGGCAAAAGGCTTGGGCACTACTTAAGACCTATTTTGAGGACTTAAGTGGCACATGGGCCTTGTGCTGTCCCTGTGCATCAGGGTGAATTTCACCCTGTTTTTGTATGTGTCTTATTTTTTCCTCATTTTGATGTAAAGTCTGCGGAAAATGAGGTGATGCCTGTTGTTTAAGATAGCTGGTGCCAGTGTGTTTTCTTCTTAGGGAGGGATGTAGTAGTCCAATGACTTAATTGTCCTTTCTTTCTTTGACACAAAGGAACTGTTGGATTAAACATACATTTTTATTTATTTATTGCTTGCTCCCGTTACAATAGAACTTGATGTTATTTAAAAGGAATCTTTTATGACCAGGTGACAAGTCAAAAGGAACAATTCAGACTCCTTTTATGAGCTTATTCTCTCATGCCAAAAGTGATGAGAGATTTAATTTGATCTATTTGGAAGAGTTTAGCGACGAGAAATTGTAGAGGGACCACTGTCAAGGTAAAATCATAAATTAAAATCAACACACCACTTTATCCAGTTAAAATAATGCCCTAGACTTTTGAAAGGTTTTTTATAATAAAAACAAATGGCGAATATTCAACTAAAAGCAAAATTATAACTCGTCTGTCATCTTGTGTCAGTAGGATTAGATTAGTCAATTTCATTTTGTTTTGTACCAGTACAGTGCTGCTGTGTTTTGGGTCCCCATGTAGGGAAATGGTTTTGATCCTTTTGAAATTCATGCAAACATTTCATTTTAACCTATTCCCATCCCTTTAGGTTTTCTTAAAAAAAAAAAAAAAAAAAAATTTGGGCCTTTACCAAACAGACAGTATATCTTTAGTACGAGGGAACAGCTAAAATTTAATTGGCAAAAGAGGTTCATAATGGTTGCTAATCATGATGACAAACTTTGCCCACACTTTTTACAGAATTTGTTTCCTTGGTGTTGGTGGTTCCTGTTGTAACTTGATCTACATAGTAGTTAAAGATGATTTTTTTCCTCCTTTCCCAGGGTGTTGAATCGGAGAGTTTCCCTGTTTTACAACAATCATTAAAGATAGGCCATCCTATTGAAGACCAGGCCTGTAGCAACCATCAGTTTTATGGAGGTAAAAGTATGAAATCAGACAATAAATGTTGTTATGGATTTCTACAATCTGTGAATCTTCTTTTCCAGTTGATCCACATCAAGTCTAATTGAAGTGAAGTGTCTCATTGGAATTGTCATGGTTTAATAAATGCTGCTAATAGCAACCCACGGAGCTGGACTTTACAACATGGATGCAATAATAAAACTTCCAGATCCCGCATTTTGATGCACAAATGAACACTTAGGGACATAAATGTATTTATTTAGGGCCACATTTTGCCAGTTGTATCACAACTAGTAATACCTTATTCCACTGAAATCAATGGGATAGCTTGCAAAGTAAGACATTAATCAACATAAGGGTGGCAGGATATGGTGATTACTTACTTAGATGTATAAAACAACACGGCAGCAGCATTTGGAAACGGGGTTCTCAGTTTTGGGGTTTTGTCATTTAATTTTCAGAGAAACCTGAATATTAAAACAAACAAAACCCCCTGTTTAGCTGATTTTTTCAGAGCATCTCCTGCATTAAGCTCAATGAGAGTTAGAGGTCAACACCTCTGAAAATACAGCTGTGTCAGCATGAAAAATCTCTACCTCCTTCTTAACAATCTCTCCCTCCCACCTCACGCACGCTCTCATATCAACTTGTGGATATTCCGCCACTTAATTGAACTAGAGATACCAAAACCAAACTTCTTCTTATTGTTAATAATCCCTCCCGCTCTATACTCTCATTTGTTGACCACCCCACTTAGCCACTATGGCTCACAAACTTGATGTCCTTTTCAACTCCTCATATTTATTTATAATATATAATTCAGGTGCTGTTGCACAGTGAGAACCACATAATCACTGGGTCATTGGAGTCAATGGGACTTTGCAGGCGCTGGGGTGCAGCTGTATGGTTCTTACTGCAGGACTGGGGCCTTAGAGTGTAAAGTCTTTGGTCTCTTATGTTGGCAAACTACTTTTATTTGGATACAGAAATAACAGGTAATTAAAATATATATATTTTTAAAACTGCATAATGGCAATGTGCTGTGTTTATTTTATTTCAAAAAAAAAAAAAAGGAAGAGCGCAGGGCTCTAGGCAAGTTTGGACATCACTAAATAGCCAGCTTCACTTTTAACGTGTTGCTTAAATCTGCAGATATGAGTGGACCTTGCTTTGGTACCAATTCTTTGCAGTTGACTGGGAAGCTTGTAGACAAGGTTGTTACCGTGAGGTAGGTGAAGAAGAACAATGTAGTGAATGATGTTGACTTGAATGGGTATTTGTAATTCGAAATACTGTTGTACGTTAGAGAGGGGCCATGTAAGCTCCTCCCGGAGGGCCTGATCAATCCTGACTTCCATTGAATTCCATGGTTTATCGATTTTTCAATTAAAGTTTCAACTGCTTGGAACTGCAGGATCAAGCTCTGAGGTCCTGAGTGAACTCTTTGAAGTCAGGAACAGTTTTTCTATTGATTTTTCTATAGCTCTTAAATGGGGAGATAACCTCCAAGTAAGTGACAATAATACATTATGTTAAGTAGCATTTATCTTCCCATCTGCTTTGGCATTCATTTGACTGTATGGCCTTCAGCTTTATTTCATATAGTGTATTTCATACCAACTGTATCCCAAGTACTTTCAGGGTCATAAATAATATTTTCGCAGTTATATATTTTAAAATGGGAAAGAGGTATCTAGACACAGAAGCAAAGGAGAGAAGTGCTTTTCCAGGTTAAAATGGGGAGAGACAGGCAGGGGAATAAAGGGAGGCTCTTCCAGATAACAGGCATTGTGGCTGACTGTATGGAATTTGTAGCTGATGTTTATCTGATGCAATGCTATTTACCCTAATATATGATCAACCCATGGAACAAATGTAAGCCAGATCCATAGCTGGGGTAAACTGGCCAGTTGAGGATCAACCCCTATGCCTTTTTCAGGGCAACTATGCTTGCATTATCTAGCTTGAGATAGAGCAGGTTCTCTTAGTGACAGCTGGATGAATAGTGGGGAAAATTATTCCTGGATGTTTAAGCTAATCAAGAGTCAGCCATGTTCATGAACCATTTATGTTAATTTTCTATGAACGTTTAAGCCCTCCAACTTTAGCAGTGTGAATATTGACAAAAATTGAACACGAAGCTCAGGTGACTTTTGAATTGTATATTCCACTGTAAAATACACAATTCTGTGTGGGTTATATAATCACCCAAACAGAAACAATGCCAAGTGATGTTTGTATATAAACAACATAGCATAAATTGCAAATATTAACAATCTGAAGGCCAAGATTTAGGTGTTAATGAAATTCATGAATAATTAAGAATAACACAATAAAGAGAATATTGGTGGGAAAATGGCAAAATGCGCGCGTACACATAGTACCTTTTATCCAAATATCAGATGCTATAAACAAGCCCTATCTTACAATCGTTATTGACATGTTTTGGTCCCAGGGTAGCAAAAGGGCTACCACATGTGAGTAAGGACTTCACCCATTAGTTAAATTTGGTCACCTTCATGGTGTAGGAACAGCCCTTTAGTAGCATACAGCAATACTATACAACAGTGCAGGACTGACTTGGATAAGTTGTTTTCCATTGGCTAACAGCAGGGGAAATTTAGGTAGGTGGGATGTACATAACCAACTGGATATTTAGCCTGGATGCTGAGGCTAAAGCCCCTACTCTTGCAAAAAATACCATGCGGTCAAGACCTATTTTCACACCCAGCAGTACGATTTCCCATAATGCTATAGTCCTAAATAAACCCACCAGAGGGCCAAAGAAATCCCTTAATACATAAATATCTTGTCTTGTCCCATTAATTCTTTTAAATTCACTCTGTATTTGTTCAGTTTTGAAACTGTTCCTTTTGTCTTCAGGGAAGAGGACATTCTAATTTCCATGCTGCGGTTGCTGGAGTATGAGAGAGCCACGGTGGATGCGGAAGGGGCTATTGGACTTGCAGCCTTAGTTGCTGGGAAGCTGCCAGAGTTAAAGAGTAAAAGGTACAGCATCTATAAACTAGCTATTGCAAACACAGAGCTTACCAAGGAAGTCACATGAAAGAGAGTGTGTGCGCACTCTACTTCTCAGACACAAAGGGGTCTCTTATTCTCCTTTATTCTGAATGTTGAATCACCCACTACTGTCAGTGGGACGCTGCACTAGGGACAATTTGCTGAAATAGAGAGAGAAAGAGGGCCGGACCTTCAGCTGACATCCTCTGTAACCAGGGGCAAAAGTAACTTAAAAGTCTTACCAGTACAGGGGCCTGGCTCCGGGCCCCCATAAGGGGCGGGGCCTCAAGTGGACAGGGCAGGGCTGGGGGTCAGCCTCTCCCAGCCAGCCCTTCAGCATGGCCGGGCCCGTGCCACCCAGGGCTCCAGCGACGATTTAAAGGGCCCGGGGCTCTGGACACTGCTGCAATGGTGGCAGCTGGGAGCCCTGGGCCCTTTTAAATCACTGGGCCCTGGGGCAACTCCCCTTTTGCCCCCCCCCCCCGCAGCCCAGGAGGAGGGGGGCAAAAGGGGCAGCAACATTAAAGCGCTGTCGGCTGCATACGGGCCCATTCCAGCACCCATTTCTTACTGGTAGGCCGGCCCGGCCCACTTTCACCTCTGTCCGTAATAATCATTGGAGCGAAACAAATTGATCAAAAGGGTTCAATCCTGCAAGATGTTGAGCACTCTGGCCCCACGTCAATCAGTGGGATTCTGCATGTGTTTAAAAATGAGCATATGCATAAATGCCGCCTTGGATTCGGGTCAGGATGTTCAGCACCTTGCAGGGCTGAGCCCAAGCTCTTGGCGTAGCCCATAATGTGTGTGGGTTATTTCAGTTTTGTTTTTTCATTGTGTGGGATCTCCTCTGGACAAAACTGCTGTATTTGGTCACTTTGTAGGCTCAACAAGAGAATTATACTGGCAATTAAGTTATGGAGTAGCTCCTAGAAAAGATGAAGTGCAATAAACTCAAATAGAGCGAGTCTGTAGTGAAAGAGAAGAAGCCTGGAATTGGGAGTGAGGAGATCTGGGTTCTGCTTCTGTAACAGTGCCATAGACTAATGTGTGACTTCAAACAAATCACTTAGATTTCAATAGAGGTAGGCGCTTAAATATGATTGAGGATCTGGCTCTTAACCTCTCTGTGGTCAGTCTGCAGAATTGTGATGAGACTTAATGTTTATATAGCACCTTGAACGCATCACCCAAACGTTCAGTGGGCTTTTTCACTGTTACTAAAGTCCCTCACAGTGGCTCTCAGAGGGGTGGTTCCACTGAGCTGGGCTTAATACTACTTTGCGATTGCTAGATGGGGGTTGCTTAATAGTTATTGATTCATTTTACTTGACAACATCGGTTGGTATTTTGATGGTACCCACAGATATCTGGGGAGGCTGGATATTCAGTCCCACAATTGCCTACAGAAAATACTGGACAATGGTCAGGCAACTGGTGTGTTGAGACCACTGCCTATCACGAGTACCAGTATTGTCTCATTGTTACCTGGTGCTCTTTGTTGTTCCTTAGATTGCAAAGGGCTCTTTGGGACAGAGGCCTTCTCTTTTTGAACAGTGCCAAGCACAACAAGGCCCTGGACAGTGTCTGGGGCTCCTAGGCACGACTTCAGTACAAATCATCATCCCAGTATTCTACTAAACAGAACTCTAAACTGTAACAACATTAAGGCCTCTAAAGCCTTAACTAGTCCGGGACGAGCCTCACAAGCTACATCTATGCTATGAGGTAGGTGTGTGATTCCCCTGCTCGTGTAGATGTACATGTGCCAGTTCTCATTGAGCTAGCATGGGTATAAATAGCAGTGTAGTTGCAATAGCAGGGGTAGTGGCAGCGGAGGCACAGCTGAGCCATGCCTAGTACAAGCCTGCCTCAAACGGTGATTACGTACTCAGCCCAGCTCAGCCGTGCATCCACTGCAGCCACCCGCGCTACTGTGGCCACGCTGCTATTTATACTCGTGCTAGCTCGATGAGAACTAGTGTGAGGATGTGTATGTGAGCAGGGAAATCACACCCTTAGCTCATAGTGTAGAGGTAGCCTGAGAGAGCACCTCTCTCCCTATGACACACTGCCACAGGTCTGGTCAACAGAGGCACTGATATAATAGAGGGGGTGTGGCCGACAGTTTGTTCTCATAAGGGTCCTGGGGGCTCTGGAATGCCCTCCCAGCTCTGGACTGATAGATGCTCAGGCTCAGGGTACACTACAGCTCCATGACCTTTGAAGAGCAGTGAGAGGATTTCAAGATGAATGTGGGTATTGGTATTTAACTATGAGCTGCTGCTTGATGGGTGATACCATAGTGATGAGCACCATAGAAACTCCCATGAGGAAATTAGTAATTCTGTCTTGAGAGAAGGGTTTGAATAGTGTGCAGTAAATAGGGCTTGGGGACTGCACATTGAATGAGGAGAAAACAAAATATTGAATCGCTACTTATTGAATGAGCACTGTCCATCCTGTGCACTGAATGAGGCAGGGGTCTTGTAGAAAAAATAGTCTGTGGCCATGTAATTAAAGATGGTAGCATAATCCATACACATAAATGGCTGAATTAAGATTGCACAAGCACCTTAATTCTGGCACTTCCTAACTTTTGAGTGCTTGACATTGCAACGCTCATAATATTCTTGTCACTTGGTCTTTCTCTGTGTAATTGTATATAAATTAAATGGAAATAAATATATCCCCACTGAGCATATTCAGCACCTCTCGCTGTCTTGGTCTTACACCAGTGCAGCTCAACTGCTTGTAATAGTGGAAGTGCTAATGTTGACACAGCACAGACATTTTTACTCCCATGTACTCTATGGAGCATGGGCTCCATTCTTTAAACAGGAGCAGGAAAAGGAGCACCTGTGGAATGTCACTGGTGGAAAAACTCCAGACTCAGTGAGCTCCCCTCCAGGGCAGGGATATAATGAATGTACACTTACATGATGCCTTTCATCTGGAAGCATCCCGCACTACTTTGGAAGGCGTGTACATGGCGTCTCTCACACCAAAGAAATGCAGCCATATCTGCATTACTCTCTAGTATGACAATTCTATAGGAATTTCTTTGCATAAACAAGAAGGAAATAGTCCTGTTTGCTCTTGTCTTTCAGAGTGGCAATCACTATATGCAGTGGTAACTTGGAGCTACCTTTGATGAGACAGTGCATAGATCGTGCCCTGACCCTTGACAACAGAGTCTGCAAATTTTCCCTCCTTCTCTCGGACTGTCCAGGAAATATTTCAAAGCTACTGGAGATACTGACTCGGGAGGAAGTGAGGTAATTCAGAATCCTGTATTTATAGCCAGTATTACACTGTTGAGAAAATAGCACAATGGACTCAGTGTTTTTAAAGACTGTTGCATGCTTATAAGTGACAGCTGAAGGCAAAGGGAGTAATCCAGTGGTTTACACAAATGACTAAAGTAACCCAGGGAATCTATGTATATAGCGCTGTTGTAGCCTCTGTCGAAAACCTTTCCCTGTCACAGGCGGAACATTGGTATGTGCCCTCCATAATATGTCTACAACTCTCCTGCTCTGGGTGGCTCATCAATGTTGAAATGTAGAATTTCATTGCTTCTAGTCATTGCGAGGCATCTACTTTTATTAAAACAAATTTGAATTGCTTTCTAAGGCATATTGTGCTAGTCTCTCTCCTAGTCATTTTAATCTCTATACTAAATGCTTCTCAGAAGCATGAAACAGTATAGAGTACAGGGCAAATCCTGCCTTCTGATGTAAATGCAAGTCCTGTGCACACATACAAAAGCTAAGTTTGGCCCTTAACCCTATAAATAAAATACATAGTTGTTAAAAGCAGAGGCATATCTATTGGTGAAGTGCTAACAAAACTTGCAAACCAAGTGACTCCAAGGGGGAGTATTTGGGAGATGCAATGGAGAATGCAATTGAAAAAACTCTTCAGGGTTAAACTTCTACAAGGTCTTTCAATGCTGTCTAATTTTAGTGTATTATCTCTGTTCCTGGCTGCTCCCATCTAGCTGTTGCACTTTGGTTCAACTACGCATATCCATTTGATTGCTGCTATAAATTTCCCAGATATGTGCTAACAATCCATTGATTTAAATGGAATGGTAATAGGATGACAGTGGTGCAGCAGATGTCATGAAGGGCCAGTAGCTATGGGACTAAAAGCATTTTAGGGATGTGAACAGCCTCTGCTATGACCCCATATTTATTTCAGCATATGAATACGGTTTGAAGTATATCACCCTTCTTTCCTCCAACGACACCTGCATGAATTTGTTTATTGCTCAAACACTTACAGAAAGCATTTGACAATGACAAGGATTTGCCCTGCTCTTTAATTTATGCTTGGTTTGTTCTAGGGTGTTGGACATCAAACAAGAACACATGTTTGTGATATCTGATCTCTTCACTATTAAGGTAAGGGGGGGAAATGCAGTTTGTCACTTCAGCAATGCTGGCCTCTCACAAACTTGGTTGTAATGGTAATTATAGAGAAGTTAGGACTCTTCTGCCTTCATATATCTTCACATAATCATGTGGGTTGATAAGGCATTGTAATGCCACCCAGCAGAAAATACAGACTTTGGAAGCAGGATGTTAGATAATCAGCAGTACTCTTGTGTTATAGGACAACTTAATCACTGCGTTCTTAGGCATATAA
Organism: Terrapene triunguis; assembly: GCF_002925995.2. Lineage (NCBI taxonomy): Eukaryota > Metazoa > Chordata > Testudines > Emydidae > Terrapene > Terrapene triunguis. Next base: position 535,172 of record NW_020664498.1, on the reverse strand, counting down.
ATAATCCATGAGTAGCTTCTCCTATCATTGAAATGCAGACAGTTCTGGGTGAAATACTGCAGCTATTGGTACTGCAGCGCTACGTTGGATATAACATTTCTGGACTGGAAGTGATGAGCAAGAGCATCCAGCTGAACTTTCAGGAGGAATCTGTAGATTGAGTGTAACTACCCAAACTTGGGCCAAGACCCCCTCTATGGCTAACACTGCTATTCTTAGGCCAAGTGTTATGGAATCTTTGATCAGAGGTGGGACCTCAGTTCTGCACTAATTTTTCTGTTTTTGGCTTGCTGGAAGTTCTGAAAAATAAATCAATGAAAGAGTCGGTTCTAGACAAACCAAAAATGGTGAAAAATGTTGGCCCATTGAAAAAAATCCGTTTCCAGTCAAACTTTTAATTTGACCTGAAGGTTTTGTTCTGGGTATTTTTAAAGGGCACAAAATGGCCAGAGAATGTGGTGGTGACGGTGCCACTGGCCTCATTATTATTTTTTAGCCTAGTGGTTATAGGGGATGTGGGAGACGGGGGTTCAGTTTTTCCCCTTTGCTTGATGGGGAGAAGAGTTTTGAAAAGGAGTCTCCTACATAGCAGGAAAGCGCCCTAGCCACGGGGCTATGGGATAGTCTCAATCTCTCCTGTTGAAGCTATTCCACTTTGTATAAATAAAGAGTTATTGGAGCAGGGACTTGACCGTAGGTATTCCACATCCTAGATGAGTCCTCTCACCACCGGGCTGTTGCGTCATTCTTACTCATTCCTTGCCTCAATCATTATTCACTGTCACGCACAATTGAATGATGTAGCTGAAATCAATGGGATACGTTTGATGATCTGAGCTCTAGGAGCCTTAAGTACTTTTGAAATTTTTTACTCTTCAATTGGACAATATGGAGTCATCTTTAAAGCCCCTCCTAGTTTTATCTTTTATATTTTTTAAACTGAAAGCTGGATTTTGCTGCCCTTGGAACCCGAGGTTTCTCAATTAGCTTTTCATGAAATAGTGCTTACCACTTATTTATGTTGCCAGATAAGTTGTACTAGATCATCTTTCCTAGTTTCTTGGCAGAGAATGCTACAATAGTTTTCGTGTCTATTCCAATCTTTTCTATGGGGCTAGTGCATCAGAATATTGAAACCAAATATACTCTCTGACCAAAAAAAGTGTGCCATTGCTCATGTCTGCTTTTAAACATGATCTATTTTCATAGGCTTTCCGTTCCAGTAGACTCTCAGTTGTACTGCAACAGGATTTGGATGGCTATCTAATCTAAAGGTTGAAGTATTTCACAAACTGAATGATCCTGATGATGATTTTTAACAGAACTGGAAGGGGCTGGAATACCTTTGTGATACAATTAGAGATAAACCTGACCTGGAAAGTTGGGATCCAGACCAAAATATCCCAAAATGTTTTGAGGTTTTTTTTTTATCCAATGCATTAAAGTTAATCCTCAAATTTAGTAGTTCTGGATTTTTTCCTGAATTCTCAGAAGTCAAAAAGTAAAAGTTAGGTTTTCATAGCAACTTTAATTCACCCACATTGCACATACTTTGTATTTCTTTTCTTCCTGTGTTGCTCCTGCTTCAGCAAAGCACTCTAAACATATGCTTAGATCCCCAATCCCACAAGGATTTAACTCTTTTCAATGTGAGTACTGTGAAATTGGAAGTGAATTAAGCTAAATTGAATTAGGCCACTTTAGGTCTGAATGAGTGTCCACACAAGGGTTTAATGCAGTTTAACTAATCCACTTTAAATACACACCTTTTGTTAAATCACACTAACTTTCCAGAGTGTTCCTGCATAGACAAGCACTGAAATACATACTCACTATTGTAAATACAGATGTGGGATTCTCTGCCTGAACTATGGAGTTAACGATGCATGTAGTGGCTCATTCAGAGAGTTAAATCATTCCAGTGCTTAATCTTGCCCAGGATTTACTGTTTCATTTCCAAGTAAGAGAAACTTGGCTTTTACTCACTGTTTACATCATCATGATGGGATTGGCTGCTTGTGTTTTTTAGAATGTGCAAGAGTATCTTCTGGAGCTCTTCTGTTTTGTACCTCTGATTTAGATGGTCTTTACTAGTGTGAGATTTTTGTCTTGCAGTAGATTACAGATCACTGGTCTGGCAGCAATAGCAGTGTCACCAGGAGCCACGTCATGTTGAAGTTGGTAGATTTGAAAGACAAGATTTTTCAACTGTTAATAGTCCTTGGCAGGTTAGAAACAACTAGGAATGGGCAATTCCCCGAAGGATTTGTTTTTATGTGCACCTCGTGTTTACACCCTGCAGAATTTGTTTATAGAGGATGGTAGTGAGCCATTTTTTGTGAGTTTGGTTGCAAATATGGGTTCTAGACCTGAAAGACTATCCCCTTCCCCAGACTCTCCCCTCTCTGCCATTCCTTCCCTTCTACGCACGAAGGCCACAGATCTCTTCTGAGGGCTGAGAATCCTAGTCCCTCTCTCTTCTGGGGTATTTCAGAGAGGGAGTTTGATTTTTCAGTGGGAGTTAGGTGCCTAAATGCCTTTGAGGAGCTGGGTCCAGGTGACCACTTTGGGACTCGGAGAGGGAGAAAGGAATGTTTTCCCCACTGTTCCTAGCCTAGGTTCCACATTGGACAGTAAAGTGTGTCTCTGTGGGTCTATAAAATTCAGTGGCACCTTGGGAAAGGAGATCTGGGGCAGAAGAGAGTGGTCAGTGCCAACATAGAACTACAGTAAGAAAAATGCAAAATCTTAAAGCCTCCCGATCGTGCTAGGCAGCAAAATTGAAGTAGTAACATCAAGGAGTGAAAACCATTAACATGCTTCCTCCAGCTGTTTTGATTGCTCCGTTTTTGATATGGTGGGGTGAGCTGTTGAAATGATTAAACGAAGCAAATATCCACCCAGTTTCCAAAGGAATGCGTTTGATCTCTTTGGGTGCTAACGTACTGGCATGACCTGCTTCACACTAGATGCAGTTTGGGAACATCTTATAGGTTCTAAGTATATAAAAATATACTCTTACCAAATCATTTAAAAAATCTAGCAATCCCTTCCTGTTTGTGTTGACATTGAAGAAAGATGGACAATCAGCAATAGCAAGCTAAAGTCTGGGTCAGACCCAGGGGAGAAATGGGCCTGCATCACTGTGGGTTTATAGACGGGGGGGAGGGTGTCTCTGAGCTTTGGAAGATATCTCCTAGTCAGAGGGCGAAGTACTGCTTCCCTAATCAACTAGTGGTAGCTTTTCACAGCTGCTCCCTTTTCTAAATCAGTCTAACTCACTGAGGGCTAGATTCTGATCCCCTTAGGCTGAATACTGCTGTCCACCAAGACTAATCCTGTGGAAGTCAATGGACTATTTGTGGCACAAGCTACTATTCAGTTTGGGTAAGCATTGCAATCTGGTCTGAGTTTCTCTCCTCCCAACTATTCCCCCAGTATCCAACATCGAGCAGTTTCTTGGGTGAGTTGCTTCCTCCACCTCCTCTCCAATCTCCTAGCAACCAGGGAGCAGACTCTCTTCTTTGGCATAACTGAATGTCAGTCAGCGGGTGAAGAACTTTAGAGGGGCTGTGGCTCTCCCTCAGTAGCTTGCTTCATGGATCAGTCAGGGCAAAGAAGGGGTCAGTGTTCAGAGGGAGTGATTTACAGTGGTGGGAATAAACAGTTTGCCAGTAAGTCTAAGCATGTGCTGAAGGGTGAGAGGATTGGGGGAGGGGGGTCTTAAAGAGAGAATATGATTGAGTCAAGCTCAAGATCTTGTTCTTTACCATCAAGATGTTCGATGACCAGGGCTCAGCATATTAAAAAACAGCCTAAAGCTCTGAGATGGAGTGTGGTCAACAACTTGGCTTCTTGGCCACAATGAAATCTGCCATAAGGGTAAAGCTCATCTGTGTGGGAAACAGACTTTCTGAGGAGCTGGTCCAAGACTATGGAACAAACTCCCGCAGGAACTAAGGACCATCATGAACCTCCCCACATTCCACTCTAAGTGCATTTCTCTAACCTGCCTTCTCCAATACAAACACAGAGCAGCATGCGTGTATAAAAGAAAACCCTTCCAAGCCAAAGCACTGCCCTGCACACACAATTCTCCCCTTGGGAAGAAGATAACAGACAGGTACAAGAGTAGACCTTGGCAGGGATGGCTTAACAATATCCAATGCATGTGGTGAATTCCACTAACTAAGGGCACAAATGTCCCCACCAGCCCATTCTCCTTCAATTGACATTGGATTTATGTACTTATAAAATGTGGCTGTAATTAACAGGCTGTGCATGATCCCACTTACCCAAGTAAACAATGTTATCGTTAAACTTTTATGATACAGAAGACACTACTGAGAGTGCAATCTATTCCATGCACATCTGTAATACTCCTCTAGTCTAGGTGCATATTTCTCCCAAATAGATATGTCATGAGTCTCATACACCATGTACTGGAGCAAAAAAGCAGCGAGTAAACAAAATCAAAGTGATACAAAGCTGAAGGAAAAAGTAATTTTTACTACCGGGCTACTCAAGGCTTTGCTACAGATCCATAGCTTGTCAGCATATGGATGATCAGAATCCTGCTTGGCTCCAGGAAGAAAAAAAAAGCTTGGGCTCCTCTGGTTCCTAGTGAACACTTGTCCTTCTCACAAAAACCACAACACAAACTGACAGGACTGGCAAACTCATCAGAGCACCAGGAGTAGAAGGTCTATACTGAGGGCAGTTTAGCACAGAGGGTTCTATCAGCACTTCTTCATAGTGTCCTGAGTGCTGTTTAGTTTTCTGTCCATCCAACTTTCACGGGAATTAATTCAGCCAAACATGGAAACTAATAATAATGATAGACTATAGATGCTACTTTGCCAATCAATCTCTCTCTGCTTTTCTGGCAGCAAAATCTTAAGTCAACTGTTGCTCCCCATCATGCAGCAGGTGCTGGGAGGGATGGGGAGGAGTTGATCAGTGGGGCCTGTGGACCCCCTGGAGTGCCCTCACGGACCCCCAGAGGTTCATGGACCCCAGTTTGAGAAACGCTGCTCTAAAAAATCCCTCCATCTCCAGTTACTTGTAGGCCTGTTGTATGTTCTAAAGGGGAAAAATAATAAAGCCATCTTCAGACTGAGG
>NW_020664498.1:500114-529951 GCF_002925995.2 Terrapene triunguis | reverse complement strand
GGGGGAGGGAGCGGGCGGGAGAGAGAGAGAAGGGGGGCAGCCAGGGCTACAGCGGGGCGCTGCCATGCGGCCCCTCCCACCGCGCTGCGCCGCACCGCACCGTTCCGCATGCCGGGAGGGCTCCACTCCAGTCAGCGGGGAGGGAAGGATGAGGACTGCCCTGCTGGGCTTGCTGCAGGGCGCTCCCGTCGTCTGCGCCGCCGCCCCCTACGCCCCGCGGCCGGAGCGGAACCAAAAAAAAAAAAAAGCGGCTGTGCCGCCCTAGGATTGGGCGGAATGCCGCCTCGTTCAATCTGCCGCCCCAAGCACCAGCTTGCTCGGCTGGTGCCTGGAGCCGGCCCTGCCTAGAGCATGTTGGCTAGTGGGAAACCATAATCAATAAAAATGAGCTCAGGGCTACTTGGCACAGACTGTAGCTGGGTTTTGGGGTGTCTCACCATTCAAATGGCTTTTTCAGTGTTTATTTTTATTTTAAACTTTATGCTGGGGAAGTATGAAATGCTCAAGGGTCTGATTTTCGGAATTTCACTGAGCATTTTTGAGATGATAGGCTGAAAAATAATGTTTTTAGTCTGCTTCCTTGAAAGTATCTATTCCTTATAGCTGTAATATAAACAGCATAATGGAGAGTCCTACTCATCAGCCATACTTTTTGCATAGTCAGTGGTGACTGAGAGTAATCAATAAACCCCTGGAGTTCCTCTAAAAATGGCCACATCCAAAATGTAACATACGTTATCCACATCTCTTCTGGAGTAGCAGAGTGTATTTTTCCCCTAAACTGCTATGTGAGTCCAGAGAGACGACTTCTCCATTAGGTTAAATTGTGCAGTGTTGTGTAGCATCTTACAAGCTATGCAAGCTAGTTCTATACAGTACATTGTAAAAGGTACTTGGTGCTCTTCATGACAGCATGTGCCACAAAAGAATGAACTATATTCGGTGGTTTTGATTTCAGTTTCCCATCCAAGCCTCGCCTTCCACAAAGTTTAGAAGGAGGTGGAATTAAAATCAGTATTAAACTAGAGCGGAAAGAATAGATTTTAGGATGCTTGTACAGGATTGACAGGATCTGGATGTGAGTGGCTGGAAAAGATGAGTGAGAGGGGAGTTGAAAATGACACTGAGGTTGTGAGCTTGGGTGACCGGGAAAATAGGAGAATTGTCAATATACTGGTGGAAGGGGGGAGAGAGTGGGAGGGAAAATGTGGAGTTTGGTTTAGCCATGTTAATTTGAATTAGTAGCAGAATGTCCAGCAGAGATACTAAGAGATGTAGGACTGAGTGGAGGACTGGAGACATGGTGGTAAACCATGTGAGCAGGTGAAGTCACCCAAGGTAGTGTAGAGAGAATATTGGGTTGAGGATAGATCCCTAAAGGATGCTGACAAAAGCAGGAGAGAGGAGAAGGGGTGTCCAGTGGAGATAGTGAAGGAGCCATTGGAGCCATGATAGCACAGAATCATGGAAACTTAGAGAGGTAAGCATCGAAGAGGAGCGAGGAAGAAGCCAAGCTGATAGGCAAATCATGGGAATGAGAACAGAGAAGAGATTCATCCAGAAGGTGGTAATGGGTGATTTCATAGCAGTTTACTGGAAAGGGCAGGAATGATATTATAGGGCATCCAGGAGAGAGTCAGAAGAGAGGCAGTCAATGCCAGTGGAGTAGCCTGTAGTCAAACATTTTTGAGGTAAAGGGGAGATGGGTTGGGGAGACAGGTGGGACCAAAGGAGGACTTCAGCATTCTGTTTCTGAGGACTGGAGAAAGCATAGCATTGCTATAAGATAGGGAGTGCAGGGTCCAGAAGCTTTTAACTTAGATTGATCATCTAGCCTTTATGAATGCATTTTATGGCTTAGTTGGAAATACCATTGTGGTCTGAGAATGTTGTCATCTTTTCAAGAATGTTCCTAATTCTTTTCCCAGGTCACCTGCATTATAGAGACTAGAGACAAAATCCACACGGCGCAACTCAGAAATGCTCTCCTGGAACGCTACCCAACAATGATGTGGACGGAACGGTGATGAGCAAAGCACAATGGAAAATGCTGAGGTTCTTTAACCAACACATTATGGAAAGCTAAACTTGAGACACTAATAACAAAATATGCATAAATCCTTCCAAACTGAACAGTTAGCAAATAGCTACAGAATCAATTGATTTATTTATTTGCTCACAATAAAGTGACGGTCCTTTTGAAATCAAGTAAAATTTGAAGCATTAGATTAGCTCAGGAAAGCTTGATAGCCTCTGCTTGTGTTGGAATTCATTACTAAGTTATCAAGTGGCTGTTTGGATTTTGATTGATGTGTAGAATCCTGTGGTGTTCAATAAGTAAATAGCAAGAGGACATTTTTCTTTAGTTCATAATGCAGCTCTCTCATCACTCTTCAGATTTTGATGCCCACTGCTTTAGTAAGTAATGCACCCTCCTTCTGCTGGCTTTTCACATGTTACTACTATGCTCATTTTATGTTTTCCAAGCCAGAGGCAGCACTTCATCTACTGAGTCTGCCTTGGCAGTTGTACAGGTGAATTTATGTCTGCATAAAATACCTTCACTTTCATGGGCAGGGGGAGGAAGGGGGAAGGCTAATGACACCAGGGCCGGCTCCAGGCACCAGCTGAGCAAGCTGGTGCTTGGGGCGGCAGATTGTTGGAGGCGGCATTCTGCCCAATCCTAGGGCGGCACGGCCGCTTTTTTTTTTTTTTTCTTGTTCCGCTCCTGCCGCCCTGTAGGAGGCAGCAGCGCGGAGAACCAGAGCGCCCTGCAGGGCAGTCCTCTTCCTTCCCTCCCCACCGACCAGAGCAGAGGAGCCCTCCCGGCAGGCAGCAGGAGCCGGCGCAGCGGGAGGGGCCGCCTGGCAGCGCCCCTGGTGTAGCCCTGGCCGCCCCCTTCTCTCTCTCTCTCCCGCCCGCTCCCTCCCCCCACAGCCGGTCCCCCTGCACCCGCGCTCCAGCCGCGCCGCAGGTTTGTTTTTTTTTTTGCTTTGCCGTTCTGGCGGCCCCCTTTTTTTTGTTTGTTTTTTTTTTTGCTTGGGGCGGCCAAAAAGCCAGAGCCGGCCCTGAATGACACACATTAAAGAGACTTTGTTGAAAGGGAAAACACAAGTTTGCATTTTTCCTATGGGAAGATGATCATGTTTATATGGATGTGGCTCCTAAAAATGTTGTGATTATAAAAGGCTGCTTTAATGTGTTTAGACCGTGCATGAAACAGGAACAAAGGGGTTCTTCTATCCTATGGGAATTTACCACAACAAACAATATATAAAATGTTTATTTCACCTTACTAAGGAGAGTATATTCCCCCTCCATAACCTCTGCACTTGAATTTTGTGCTTAGAAGTCAAATGCTCATCTTAATCTGCTCAAAACAGAATCTATCCAGCTCACGTGACAGATTAAGTATAACATTAAGAGTTATTAACTAGCTCTCTTATATATAAGCAAAGGCTGCTCCAGGAGAAGAGGAAGCATAAGTCTTAAGCAAATCACTAATGCAATTAAGAAGGAACACATTGAACTGAATGTCCCTGATTACCAATTGTTACATAACCATCACCAGAGAGCTATTAATAAATTAGCACCATGAGATGAGGAGAGACTTTAGTTAGAGAAAGCTGGAGTCTATTACTGAGCCTACGTATTCCAGTTGCCTCTATAGTTGGATGAGTTTCAAGTCAAGCTGACCTATAATGGCTTCAACCAAAATCATTCCATTGGTTAAAATGAAACAGAATTACCCCAATATTCCAGTGGGGGCATATTTGCCTCCAGCTGCTCCAGTTAGAGCTTAAATAGGTTAAATGGACATTTTGTGTTTATGTGCCGTATTAGGGCCTAATCCAAGCCCCCTGAAGTCACTGGGCATTGCCCCCTATTTAGATGCCCAGGACTTATACACTATAAGTCCAATTTTGTTTGTAGGGGCTGAAGAAGAAGGGAGTAATAGAAGCCCTGTAATGACCGTATACATTTCTGTATTACAATTAAAATATGGATTGCCTGACCTGAAATTTTTATCCCCCTCTAGTTGTTTGAAGAGCATTGTGCTTGCCCATACACTTACCTCACACACTGTTATGGGTGTAAAATTCTGTGCTGTGTCTCTAAGAGACGCAGCACGGAACTCACAGCCTGGGGGGAGAAGGCTCTGGTGACTTACCGCTACCTCTGCCCCCTCATGATTGTGGGCTAGTCTGTGAGCTGGAAATTGACAGCTTTGGGACCTGTGTAAGTTACAGCAGCCTAATCAGGGTTGTCCTATGGACTACTGTACTTCCCAGAATCTCTACAATGCTGTGCCCCCGTCCCAGGCATGCCCTCCAGCCCTGCTCCGCTGTAAGCGCTCTATTCTAGGGCTGGTGAGGTGGTCCTTGGAGAGCGGACGTAGAGCTGTTTTTGCAGTGTCTGTGCTGGGGAATATAGGACTTTTAGGGCTCCTTTATGTTTCTTTGGCTCTTTTATCCAGTCTAAAAGAGTGGGACTAGGTGTGAGGATCTCACCCCTGGAGTTTGACATAAAAGTTCAGTGTTTTGTTATTTTTCTAGAACCATATTTATTTGCACATGAAAACTAAAAATTACTGACATACCCCAGAGTGTTCCTGTCTTTTTGCTGGCTGTAGAAATACATACATGGCAACAGAGTAGTTACACACTTGAATTCATCATCCTGTAAATCACAAACTATCAACTACAGCTCCATATTCCCTGGTCACAAGACTTCAAACCATTTAAAGAGACAGCCATTAGGCCAGTTTCTGTCCTTGGAGATGCCCCCCTATGACTTCCCTTGGAAGCTGAAGAGTTTGTGCACATCTAGAATTTGGCTCATGGGATGTAAAACATAAATAAGAGCCTAACTTCACCTCAACGAGTCTGGCAAAAGTCCTCTTGATTTCAGTGGAAGTTGCATGTATATATCTGAGCAGAGAATTTGACCCTACAACCAAAATTTTCAGTAGCAACCACTGATTCTGTGTGTCTGAATGCTTGGTTGGCCAACCTGAGACACCATGGGCCTGATTTTCAGGGGTGCTGAGCACCCATAACTCCACTGGAAGTCAATAGGCATTGCAGACGCTCAGCCTTCCAGAAGAAGGCTGCAAGTAAAATAAAATTGTCTAAGTGTTGTCTGCAAGTGTCTACAAGTTATTGAATGTAAGTCACACATAACATTGATGTGGTTTTATCTTGTTGTATTGGCTATGAATAATTAACATGTTTCTCATAGTTCTTCTATCCTGGTAGTTTTCCTTATCTGTTAATGAAATGATTACCAGAGTTGATTTCCATGCTACTACAGTGCTTTTTCACTGCAAGTCAGTTGGCTTTTAAAGCTAAGATGAAATATGTACATAGGTAAAAGTCATTCTGAATACTTAAATCAATGTACACAACAGGAGAGGATAATAAACTGTCTGTGCAACCAGTTGTTTTTTGTATTCTGAAATACAATGGGATTGTCAAGGCAATGTCTAACATATTAAATTCTCATTTAAAGGAGTATATTTAGTATGCATTGTTTTAAGTACCGTACGAGAACTTTGGTTAAAACATATTAAAATTTGTTAGTTCCACAATTGTAAAAACAAGCAAACATTCCATCAGAGTAATATTTCCTTTTTTTTTTTAAGTTAAAATCACAACATGTCATCTTAGTAGTGAAAGATTATTCACCCTCTGATGTGTTGTTAGTACTAGAACAGTTTGTTAGTTTCAAACCCCACTTGGATCAGGAATTCAAGGCTGGTTTTACTCAGGTGTCCTCAATGGGTGACATGAAATTCGCTTCATCCACCTAAAGCCCATTTGCAGAAGCCTTGTGAGTGAACTATGGTGGGGATGGGACATCTAACCTCATCCCCAAACACAGAGCTGGGACAGGGCTGCTTCTCGGGCCTATGGAATGGACATAGGGGACTCTTCTACCATTTGCACAGAGTCATTGGGCCACTGGATCTGGGTAAATGGCCTCACTTGCAGTGCCACCCTCCATGTTGACTTAGCACAAAGACCCCATTCACAGCACACTGGAGATGCAGGATATGCTTTACAAGTAGCAGACCCATTGCACCACTCAGCAATCCTCTGAAGATAAATGCAGCAGAGGGCCTAGGCTGGCTGTCCTCACCTGAGTGAATTTTGTCACATGATAACTAGGGTCTGTACATGTTCTTAGAAAAGCCAGGTGGTTAACTTTAGAGCCATTCACTATTAAACTTGGAATCTTTTAAACTCCAGTAGCTCGACTCCTGACCAAGCCTATCTTTCAGGAGTAGTCTTCTCTTGGCGCCGGATAGGACTGACTCTCATTCACTTAGATGGACATTGCTTATATTCTATGGAAGAAGACTCTAGGCCCCGGTTAAACCATTTAGGAGTAAGTGCTACTCTCAGCTTTCACCCCAAGCAGCCAAACCAAAGGTTTCTGGCCTTTCTTGTTGGCAAGATAGCCTTTAAAATCAAACCTGATTGCTGGATTTGAAAGTTTGTGTTGTCAACTTTTCCTTGAAAGTGCAGCTTATTAATGGCCTTCTTGCCACAACCAGGCCTCCAAGTGCTCTTTGCCAGGCAAACCAAAATGGTGGCTGGCCCCTCCTCCCCAAACATTCCTCCTGCACATGCACCTAGTTCCCACCTTGTGGGACAGGAAGTGGTGGAATCTTCCCCTCAGATTTCTGGTTTTCAGAGGTCTATGTTATGGGGAGGAAGTGTCTCCAGGCACATGGGGTAAGATTTTAACTCCTGTCCTCCAGAGGGGATGAGGTGATGACGTAAGTGTTATACACATCAGTAGCCAGTCGTGATTTAAGTGTAACCTGGATCAAAAATTATAGTCATTTCAGATCTTGTCAGTGAAAGTAGCAAATCTGGATCAATGAATTAAAATAACATGCAGTTCCCCAGCAGTAAACATGATTCCACGTTTGCACTTCAAGAGATAATTTCATTGGCTCCTTTCCAGGCCCCATCACCTGGGTTTTTTAAATTGATGATATGCAGGGGGAAACAATATGCTTGCTTGTGATCTGAACAAGGGTAACTTGTTGACATGAGTGAGAGTGCCATTGGGCACCAAGGCAAATACGCGGCCCATGTTTATAGAAGGCTAGTCCTGGGTTGGGAGAGAGCAAGGGGAGCTGTGTACAAAGACCCAGGCTGTCTAGCCTTCCTAGCAGTGCTTTGGATCTCAAATTTGTCTGAAAGGGCGTTCTGCCTGCCGGCAAAGACTTCTTATTTCTTGAAAAGGGACTTAATCGCTCCTTCCAACAGTTAACCACCAAAGAAGCCCACCTCTGGGTTACATAAATAGTTCACTTTCCCATACTAATGGCATTGTGCCTCCTTGAATGGCTTTCTTGCTGTCTAGGCTATTCCTTTTTAAAGAACCTCTTTTTAAAATGAGTTGTGAGAAGAAAGCAATGTGTCAGACAGACATTTAACAAAAAACCCACAACCACCCCATGCTTGCCTCATTTGGGGCTAGCTTTAATTGAGAGCAGAAGTGCCACTGGTGAGCAGACATATGTTTCTATTTCTGTCAAAGGGAGATGAATGTTACAGAGAGAGTAACAGTAATTGTATGGCCGCCTATTCCAAAATGCACTTAGTAAATTAGCTGTGCTGTAAATGAACATGTCTGCTAAATTCTACCACCAGGTACACAGAGCAAAGGATGAGGCCCAGTGGTTAGCACAAGAAACCGTATGACTCCTGGGTTGGACTCTTGGCTCTGCTACTGATTTGTGTGGCAAGTGAGTCAACTTCATTTGCCCATTTATGTATCATCTGCCAGCTAGGAGCGTTCAGGCTCAATTAATATTTGCACAGCCAGTTTCCATTACAAGCCTTGTCACATTCACATTTGACAAGGCTTGTCTCTGCCCAGATGGTTGTTTTGTTGTTTTTTGGGTGTGTGTGACATGACATTTGAATAAATGTCTTTAAGCTATTTTAATAAGCTACCAACCATAAATAAAACCCATTTTAATAAGCTACCAACCGTAACTACCCTCCCACCCCAAAACCCTGTAATTAAACTTTTTTAAGGCGGCAGCAGCAAAAAAAGGGCTGAAGTTTGAAATGAGGCCTGGACGTACAATCCCTAAGGGGGAGCAAGTGCTATGCTGAGTCTGGTGGGGAACGATTCCTAGAACCTGAATTACAAAATACTTCCAGCACACGTGTTTAAATATGGTTGTGGCTGAAACTACTACGTTTTAATCTGGTTCATTCATGCCTGCAAGGACAGACAAAATCTTGTTGCTGGCATCCTATTTTAGCCCCTGGGGCTCTGCACACCTGTGTGACTCCTGGTTGCAGCATGGTCAGCAGTACTGCAGTTCAGTTTGTGGTCACATGGAACTGAATCACTGCAATCACATAGGCCCAGCCACACCAATCCCTTTTGTCTGTGCTTTTTAAAAAGGGGGTTCTGAGACACTCCTGGCAGCTAGCTCGGAGGCGCTCTCAGCCCCAAGGATAGCGGGTGTTTAAAGACCCTCTTTAAACCTAATGTTCTAGGCTTTCTTTGGCAAATACTATAATGCACTGTCCCATGGGGCACAGTAGCCATTTTCCAGCATCTCAGGGTGCTGCAGTCTCCCTCAGTTCTCTGTTTGGCAGCTTGGAAGGGAGCAGGATAGAAGCATTTGCCAGCAGTCTGAGGTAGTAGCTACAAATGACATGGAATGAAGAGCCTTGTGTCTACCTACATTGCCAAACTGAATTGCAGGATGTCCAGACTGGGGCTGGGACTAACTGCACCCACTGGAGAAATAACTTGTGGCTCTTGGGACGGCCCGTTAATTGAAATCTGTGGAGGGCAAAGCCATTTTTTGACTTTCTGTGCAGGAAGCTGGCCCCAGCCTTACAGGGCAAAACGGCTCACATAAGAGCTACTGTCCTAATGAACAAGAGAGTTGTTCCAGTGCTGTAACAGCTGGCCAAAGCCCACTGATGCCCATTCCACAAGGCACACTATGGCGTGGTCAAGTCTACCCAGAGAGCCATTGTGTGATAAAGTTTTGCTGCCATAATACTGTAAAAGAAGCCAATGTCCCAGAGCTAATGGAGAATTCTGAAAAGTACCAGGGGCTACTGATAGAATTCACCTCTCAATTCTCCCCTCCCCTCCCCGCCACACACACACACTAATCCAGCCACATTATTATCATCATGGCAAATCCCAAAGGGATTGAGCACCACCCAGATTGCTCTGTAGCTAGGTCTTTAAAGTGGCCTGGCTGGATATTCAGTTTCTGTCCATCGTTAGCCATCTTACTGAAGTTTTTGGTGATCACTGGCTCTGATCAGGCCACAGAGGTCTATTAAAGTGAGTCACAGCAACCCATACTGCATCCTACAGGGCCCTCCATGTTGTCTGAGTGGGTGAGGTTCATGTTCAGACTTCCAGTATGTACACAATTTCCTTACTGTAGCTCATGGTGGGTAAACCAAGGCGAAGAGGCTGTGGGGTGGGAGGCAGTGCACATTTACATGGGGCGCTCAGGAGGGCTGCTAAACTCTGAAATATGAAGTGCAATTTTCTGCATTTTTAGAAGATTTTAAGACAAAGCTTTTTAAGGGGGGGAGGAGGTGAAACCTACCTACTCTTTTTATTTTGATGTCTAGCATAACTTCCCGGGACAAATCATGGTCTATTAAATGCCAAGAAACATACAGTTAAAAAGCCCAGGCTCTAAAAGCCCCATGTCACTGTCATTAGACACAATTGGACAAAAATCAAATGTAAAAATTATTTATCAGTTTCTTGTCACCAAAGCCAGCTTATCCCCTTACTGCACATAGGAAAGCTAGGCTCCCATGCCCAGTTCCCAAAGGCAGTCTGTCCTACCATAGCCTTCTCATAACATGCAAGTAAAAGACTGCCTGATGTCAAATTTTGGCACAGTGCTTTCTATTAATCAGTCAAAACAGATGTCAAATTTATTGGGTCTCCCTGGTTTGGTCTTTCTTCCTGTGACCTTTGTTCCTTCTATGCTTCTCTTCCTTGGGTCTGTTTTTTCTGCAGATTGACTTTTTCCCTGTGCTGCTCTAAAGCTCCACCCTCCTCAATTTTCTGTCCCTCTTACCCTTCTTCCTTCTGTTTGACACATCCCTGCATTCACTCTTCCCCCTCCCCCGCTTCTTTGCCTCCCCCTTCCATATAATGTAAGCTAATTTCCATGGCTCCCCTTCTGCTCTCTATTCCCTTTTCTGTTCTGTCTTCCTGCTCCTATAGTCTTTTATTTCCCACGGCGTCCTTAACCTCTGCGGTCTTGCTCTCAGCCCTTGTTGGGATTTGCAGCTCTTTTGCCTCCTCTCTCCATTTCTCATTTGTTTTGCCTACCCGCGATCAATCCATCCAGCATTTGTTTCCATCTGTCCTTTGCCTCACCCAGCTCCACCTGTTCAATTCCCCAATTCATCTGTCTCTTCCTTCCTAATCTCAAAAACATCTCCAAATAATTAATCATCCCTGTCCATCCTCTGCTCCCAAATAAATCCTTCCCCAGAACATCTGCTGAGGAGTAGCCCACTTTTCCCACCAACCCAGCCTCTGGCTCCATCTAGTATGGCTCTAGCCCCAATCCATCAATTCTCTCCTTCCCCAATCAGTTGATTCCCTATCCCTTCCCCACACATGCTGAGATCTCTTATTGCAACCCTTCACTTTCCTTCAACCTGCTCCACAAGAACTCTGCCCTCTAACTCAGGCTCAGTCTTACCAAGCCTACCATTCCATCCTCTGCACCACTGCTCAGGTCTTTCCTTGCCACCCCCGTCCAGCTGTACATACCTCCAGCCACACTCTGGAGATGAAATAAAAGCACTTTCTCTACTGCTTGATGTATTCAGTGTTTGCTCTGCCTTTGCAGACAACAGAGAGCTGCATATGCAAATTGTCCCTGGTCAGAGTTAGTACAGAGCCTTCAAGATCTAAAAGACATCTTATGACCTTATGGTCATAGCACAGCTGCATCCAAGTTTCCCTAGTGAATGGAGGGAAGCCAGGACCCAGGGGAGTTCCCTCAGATGAAGGGGTTAAATAAGCTACACCTGCATCTCAAAGAGGGCTGTCTCTAAGGTCTCAGGCTGTTGGTAAGAGGACTGTTCCTTCACTGCCTACAGGAATATGCAAAAGGTATGTACTTTTAGAGTGCTTATATAATTATTGTTAAATGTGTTTGCATGAGGAACTTGAGGGATCTCTAGGAAAAGACTTCATTTTGCATTGGCTCAATAATGAATAACCAGATCTCTTTCCCCAAAAAGAGGTTTCTCTTCTCTTTGCTAATGAGATCTTGTGTCTTGTGGGAAGTCCACATCTCCACAGTAGAATTTGGCTCAAGACTACATTTCAGTCAAATGAAATCTCTATTTGAAGATGCAGTGTTCTCAAGTGAGCTGCACAGTTCAGTCCTTCATACAGATATGCAAACCACCTTATATTTTGAATAAGGATGGTAAATGAACTCAATTTTTTTTTTATTCATCTTCATTTCAATTTGTGAAAAGAAGGAAGAAAATAATCACTTGTGCTGTTTACACAACCCTTGTCTGGGGCTGGACCTCCAGATTGGAAAAAAAAAACCATAATACTGACAAGACAGGCTAAACTAACAGGACATGAATCATATGCTGAGGCTGTCATTAAGCAGCCATGTGTGCAACAGCATAACAAACACAAGAGGAACGCAATCTGTTATTTAAGGCCACTTCTATTTGCAAGAGAAAACATAAATGTTGAAACACCTTTGTATCTGTTGAGCTAATACCAGTGGGAGTTGACCAGTAAAGACATTTCACTCTTGCAATTATGACTGGGATAGTGCCAGAGTTGTGGGTGCTAGCAAGCGACATGCAAATGGACCAGATCCTCATTTGGTGTGGCTCTACTGATTTCTGTGAAACTACTTTATACCAGCTGAGGATCTAGCTCAGAAAGCCAAATCCTGGTCGTATTAAAGCAAATGTGCTTATTGCTCCTTACTTGGGTGAGATCACCATTCTACCCAAATGGAGAACATTTTTGGAAAAGTGTTATAGTGAAGGACCAGCCTAAAACTTGTCTTATTTTGCAAAATATTGTGAGGCTTTGATTCCCATTACATACCGTGTTGCTTGATTACAGTTCTTACTTTTGCGATGTAAGAGATTATCATTAGCTCAACATCCTCTTTTTAAAAATAAAACTTTGCCCAAATTCATGTTGTTATACCATTAGTTGACAAATAATTGTAACTACGGCTAATAATCCTACATGTAAACAGGAGATGAATAAACATACTGCAATTTAGAGGAAGTAAAGCATTGCTTACATCTCACAGTGCTGAATGTTAGCCATGAACCCAGAAGGAAGAAAATCCAAAATTTTAAGATAAGCAGAGAAGAAGAAGAAAAACAAGAAAGACAGATCAAATCCAACATCAATTGGAACATTATTCTGGCAGATGTAATCAAGCCGGAGCTTATCTCATGCTGACTGGAAAATAAGTGTGGTTGCGTGGTTCTAAGTTAAATGTCATAGAGTAAGAGTTTAAAATGTAGTTGAGGAATATTTATAGAACTTTTTCCACCACACATATTCACTGAATTGTGCCCTAATATATTAAACAGCTGCCGATAGCTTCAGCCTCTTCCTTAGCAAATCACGAAATGTTCTTAGGTAAGCTTCCTAGGCTCCATTGTGACCTGGGTATTAAGGAATGGTTGGACTGGTGATGTGCTCTGGAACATCAAGGAGGGCTATGTCATTTATTAATCAGGAACTCATTCATCAACCACAAGACAAATAAAATGTCCCTAAAGACTGAATGAACCCTCAGGGACTGATCCAAAGCCTCCTGGAGTCAATAGAAAGACTCCTGCTGTCTTTTGTAGGATTTAGATGAGGCCCTAAAAGAGACAAAAATCTGGTATGATCTAGTGTCTCTATCAAGAAGCTATTCAGGAGTGTTTTCAAGGTTCAACCATATCTTTTAGGCATCAGGAAGTCTTCTAGAAGCAGATGGCATGCTTCTTACTGCATCTATGTTTAGCTGACCTTATAAGAAAGGTCCAGAGGAAGCCTTCTGAGCTTTCCTCTTTCCCAGGATTCTGATTATGGCATCCTATTTCTCAACCTAGCTTGACAATGAAACTCATTCAGTTAAATAAGGCATTACAACCTAGCCATGTAAGCAGCTGTTTACTGAGCACATTGACCTGGCTGTGCGGTTTACTCTGAGATATACTTTGTAGGAGTGTGTGGCAATTGTGAGCATAAAGCTACTTGGAAGTGAACATTACTTTTAAGAGCTGGAAAGTTTCTGTCCCTGCTGTTTTAATTCTAAGAGAATTTGATTACTGAACAAACCCAGCATGCAGAGCGGTTTGTGAGTAATAAGTACTTGCATCACTTTAATTTCTGCTCATCTCTGGTGCAAGCCAGACAAACTAACTCTTCTTAGTCTGACCTGCTTACACAAAACAGGCCACTGCTGAGGCAAAGTCATCTCTGAGTCTCTTGGCATCTGTCCCCAGGAGATTTTATATTGGTTCTGTTTCATTAACACAACTCTTTGCATTTTGCCCTGGGCAGCGTACTGAAAGCCCAGATGGCAAGCAGGATTTCTCCGTATACTTCAGTGTCAAATGGGCTTGAAAATAAAGCTTTTCTTCTTTTCAGTGACCTCCTCCACAACCTGGGTGAAGCTGAGCTGAATTCAATTGTGAGATTTCTCTTTGTAATTCTCTAGTCTGTATGTGATGAAGTGTAAGACCTTGTGAAGGTGGGAGAAGGTCTTCATTTAATCCTATTTTTAAAAGAACTGCTTTAAAAACACTTTCAGGTACTTTAGTTTAATTTGCAAAATGCACACTTTAGTGAGTATACTTCCATTGGTTAGGACACAGATTTGGAACCCAGGAGACCTGAGGTCTATTGCCTGCTCTGCCACTCACCTGCTATGTGGACCTTAAGCAAATCTTGTCACTGTTCCATGCCTCAGTTTGCCCACCTGTAAAATGGGAATGATTACATCCTCTTTTATAAAGGATTTGAAATTTATGGAGGGGAAAAGTGCTATGCAAGTAATATCTGAATTTTAGTTATCCCTACAGCTTAGTTACCAAATGAACAATGTGTCCCCCATGTATTTAATGAATTTGTACTAGCTTGTCAATTAGCCTCTTAGTGCCTGTTGGCACTAATCAATGGCTTTCTATTTGAAAGACTGTTACGGTTTCAACAGCAGGTTGGCAGAATGGCAACAAAAACTCACTAAAGTTGAATTTTAATCTTTTTAAGAAATACTAAAAATCAGCATTATTCAGTTTTTCCCTCATATCAGTGAAACTGCATTTATACTTCTTCTTCGTGATAAGGCTGAGAAGCAATGTGAAACTGCACCTAAAAATAGCACTTCGGTTTAGCTGACTACCCAGTTATGCGATAAATATCCATGCCATTTTGGATTAATGGAATTCACTTGTATAAAACAAACTATTGTTTTTGTCATTATTGTGCTACAATACCCCTTGGAAAATTTGACTTTCAGAGATCATAGCCTATATAATTGTGACTCTTTTCCTAGCTTTTATGGGGCTTAATTAGCCCAGAAAAGAAATGGAAACTTGGCTTAATCTAAAGCCTGTTTAACTCCATGGGAGTTTTACCATGATTTAATGGGTTTGGAATCAGGTCTGCTATCACTTATATTTTTTGAAAATCTTTTGTGAATAAATTAATACTGGGGCATATTTATATTGGTGGAAAACTTGCAGGGCACTGTTGGTAGATCCAAACATCCATTGTATATCTTCACCACCACCACCCTCTTGTTAATCTGAAAAGTTCATGAGTCATGTAAACTATTTGTAATTTTTAAAACAACAAATGTTTCAAGGCTTTTTCCCATTAATACAAAATCAATGGCACCAGCCCAAAGTGCTATGCATGTGCAATGGAATGGGGAGAGAATATTTTTTAAATCATGAAAAATACCTGGCTAATGTCCTCTAAAAATATTAAAATCTTTTCTTTTAAAAACAAAATCCATTACCAAAGATGGCTTAGCTAGTTATCACCTGAATATATTTTTCACAGTAGTTTTCTTATTCTGTGGTGAGATTTCTCTTGCCTGTTTATTTCTTTCCTTTGAAAGGATAAATCCACCAGCCCTTCCTAATAGGTTGCATCCTAGCTCCCAGCACTACAAAGATCGCTGTGCAGAGCTGCACTTGGGAGCATGCCCACCTCACTGTGACTGGTAGCCAAAAGCTGTAATGAGCATAAGCTGTGGATTTGATTTGCAGTAGCACCAAGGTACCTTTATGCCACTCTGTGCTGAAGGCCTCTAGCTCATGAGAAGCTGGCTCAAGGGCTCCATTCTGGCCAACTCCTACCCCCACTGGTGTATGGGGTGTTGTAGGTGGTGAGGAGGCATGGACAGAGGGCACTAAGTTAGAGCAGTAACTAACTAAACTGTAACCTACATCAGAGGCTGCAAAGGTCACCAGCTGCCATAAAATACAGGGTTTGCATTGGGGAGTTCCTGCCCCAAGTGCAGGGATAAACTAAGAATCAGGACTTGTGCTCAGAATCTGAGTATAAACAGAACTATGAGCAAGTGATTGTTCCTTTCAACTGTGGGGTAAAGGTATAAATATATTAGCAATGCTGAACTTGAAGAAACAAAATGATTATAACAATAAAATGAAGGCTTGCCCCTTGGATTGGCAGCCATATCTTGCTGAAAGGACCCGGGGGCAACCCTTAATACTGGGATATAGTTAGCTGCGAGAGATTAGTCTGTACTGTATGGAGAAACAGGGTAAGTCCCAATATCCTAAGTACCTGCCATTTTTGAAAATCCTATCCAAATTGTTATTTCTGTGGCACTGCGTGTGCACGCACATGGTGTTTTGAAAACAATGAAGAGGTCCTGCTGATGAGCCATTGGTCTGTGCTGTCTAAATATTGACCTAAAGTATACAAGACCCTTCATAACATTGTTTTGTCCTCAGGGAAGAGCCACTCTCTTGTCTCTATCCTGGGCCTAACTCTGTTTATCTTCTCCATTTCTCTTTCTAGTCAATTTTCTCCTTCTTGTATTTTAAACCTTTTTCTTAGCAGTAGGAGATGGTGCCGGTGATGAGGCGCTCTCAGTGTCCCTTTCTTTATTTCTCAGGTTTCTTGGAAGGGGCGAAAGACTGGTTATCTACTCCCAATGTAGCTTACTGCTTCGCTGCCTTATTGTGACAACCTTGCTGACTCACCTCTGCTACAGCACTGCGAGTGCTTTAAGCTTGTAGTTGGATGGATTTGTAATGATGCCTGCTTCACTTGCCATTGTTAAAAATACCCATCTATATATCTATAACCTTATCTATAGTTATGGGCTACTTTAACTAATTATGCAGTGTTGAATATCCCTGCATGTTGCCAGGGAGCCTTTACCATAGTGCAGCAGGAGTTTAATTGTCTGAGGCAGGACTTCTTATCTCTCTAATATCCTCATGACAGCAACACTATGCAGGATGGGCAGACAATTCCCTGCCTGCCATTCTTCTATGGCTCATAAATACTTTGTTGACAATTTAACAAGTTTTAACAGACCCATAGGATTGTTTAAACTAAAAAAATCTTCCTTGGAACTCATGAAAATAAAGATATTCACACAGTAGTCCAGCCTACTGTGTACATTTTTAGAAATGGAGGGAATGAGGAACTTAAGAGTTAAGATTCCTGTGTTCTATTCCCAGTTCTGCCATGATTAACTGTAACTTTAGAGAGGTTGTAATCTCTGTCCTTCAGTCTAATAACTAGTTCTCAGGCATCTTGTGGGATTTACTCTTTGGAAAGTGTGTGGAAATCTGTGAAAGAAATAGTATATGTTAAATGGGCATTTCAGACAGCTGTGGTTCACAGTGAGTATTTATACTGAGTATATAGGTGTGTGTTTGTGGTTTTTTTGTTGTTGTTCATCTGGTTAACCTATTTTGCCAATTCACAAAAGTAAAAGTCTCAAGGCAGCTTTTTCTCTCTATTCTTTATTTTTAGGTTTCAAGGACTGGAAGTTCTAAAGGGGCAGGCCGATTACAGAAATGAAGCAAAGCTTGTGCTCTCACACCCTGTTCTTTAGTACCAGGTATGACACTATACCCTCCTAGATGCTCTTACACTTAACAGCACAGGACTGTTGTTGTTAAACTGCCTATTAACTCTTCAGGTGTGCCTTTATACCTTTACACTTAGAGCAGAATTTGTTAAGAAGTTAACTCCCTATGCTCTAGTGCTTGAATGAAGCCTCTGCACCCCTTTACTAGCTGCTTAAAAAGGGCAGTGCCAGCACTGAGAAATCTGCCAGCCTTGGTACACAGGCAGACATAGGCACTGCCTGAAGTATTTAAGATTACTCAAGGTGACTCCACTACTGCAGCAACGGGGCTGGCAGCTGCTCTCTCCATTTATGTAAGAGCCATCAGGTAGTCTCCCCTCCACCCCAAAAGGAGCCTAGTACTACAGGGGCTATGAATAAGACTAAGATTTTTGTCATGGATATTTTTAGTAAAAGTCAGACAGGTCACGGGCAAAATAGAAAAATTCATGGAAGCTGTGACCTATCCGTGACTTTTACTAAAAATCTCCATGACAAAATGGGGATCTTCGGGTCCATGCACTGCCTGAAGCAGTGCAGCTGCGCAGGAGCTGGGAGCTGCCTGCAGCGGCTGGGGGGTACCCCTGCCATGTGCAGCTCCGGGGGTCTCCCCACTGCCTGTGGGGGCTGGGAGCTATGGGGAGCTATGAGCTCCAGGGGCCGCCAGAGGCGACAGGAGTATGCTGCAGATCCCTGCCCCCCTGCGGGCGGCAGGGGACCCTGCAGCTCCCAACCACCACAGGCTGAAGTCACTGAGGTTGCTGGAAGTCACAGATTCCATGACTTCCGTGACTTCCATGACTAAATAATAGTTTTAGCTATGAATCATAGTAGTAATACTTTGTAACCATCTTTCCCCCCCAAAAATACCTTGAATATAGCAGCTCAGATATTTTAAGTGGTCATGCTCCTTTGGAGCAATGTTAAAACATGACAGAACACGTTTTCAATCTCTTAATCCTCCTGAAAAGTCCAACAATAGATACAATAGTGTACAGTAGAGTGAAACCTGTCAAACCACAGACAAATTGACTGCTTATTAGAGGTGGTCTAAGAAAGATGGAGCAGAATTTTACTCCTTACATTTGGGGAACTGAATAATACAGAGTCTCTTGGACCAGTGCATTAACATCTAGTTGAAAAGTTAATCTACATTTCATTACAGTAACAGTAGATATAAAAGACTTATGTTTTGAGATAAGAAAATGTTATATCTAGGAATCCTAATTAACCTTCTATAACTTCTACATGTATTGTTAATCAGTCATTCAGAAAATAGCTGCACTTAGTCTGCTCTCCCTCAAGTTATATTTGGTCACTGACTTCCATAATCTAAACTCACCATTCAAAGAGACAAGTTCCCACTGTGCGAGACTTAAGGCAAGGTAACGTCAACAAGTTCTCTGTCACCTTAAATTAACAGGGTGAATTGTTTCACTACATATTGTGGCTCAGATCATTGCACATCATCCTGTATAATGTAGCCACTTGTTAGTGTTCCTGCAACCTAACCTTAGGGACATTTCCCTCTGATATGGGAAGACTGAACAAGATAAAAACATGTAGGTGGAATTTTTTAACCAAAAATGTTGGTGAAAATTATTTATTGAAAGCCTGGGAAAACAGTTCTAACCTAGAACAGGCAGAGACTTCTCTACACTACATAAGTAAAGTGTCTCTCTGCTGATGTGGAAGAAAAACACCTACCAAAAAAAGGGTAGTTCTATCTTAATGCCTATTGCCAACAAGCGTGGTGGGGTTTTCTTTGGGTGGGAGTGGAGAGGAATTGTGCTTTTCAGTAAGAAGCAAATTGAACATAGAATTATAGGTAAGGCTAAGATTTTGTCACTGATATTTTTAGTACAAGTCAGGGACAGGTCACGGGCAATAAACAAAAATTCACGGAAGCCCGTGACCTGTCCCTGACTTGTACTAAAAATATTCATAATAAAATGGGTAGGGAAAAGGGTCCAGCACGCATCATTGCTGGGGCTCTGGTGTCTCCCACCGCCCACAGCAATGGGGCAGCTGCGGGGTCCCCAGCTTGGCACTCCAGGGGCCCCCACTGCCTATGGCTCAGAGCTCCAGGATCTCCTGGCCGACTGGGAGCTCCATGGCTGGCATGCATTGGGGGCCTCTGCAGGGGTGACTTGTGGTAGGAGAACGGAGGGCCAAGTGCCCCTCCAGCAGGGTCAAGTGCCCTCCAGCAGCCGGCCCGGGCCAGAGCCTCTCCTCTTCCAGCCATGCTGCCTGGCGCAGTGTAGCGGCTGACTGGGAGAGCACCTGGCTGCGGCAGCAGCAGGCTGCCCCCAGCCCAGGCTCAGCTTCTGGGGACAGGAGCCAATTCTGAGAGGTCTGGGGGGGGCTCCAACTCGCTCAGCCGCTGTCCCAGAAGCCAAGCCCGGGCGGGAGGTAGCCAGGCACTCTCCCAGGCAGCTACTGTGTTGCACCAGGCAGCATCCGGGAACAGCTCTGGGGCCTGGCTTCCAGGAAGAGCAGCCGAACATGCCAGGGGGAGCTGGTACAGCGGGAGGACAGAGCCCACCCCCTGAGGTAATGTGGGATGGGGAGAGCGCAGAGACCCCAGGCTAGGGGTGGCGAGGAGTCACGTGGGGAGGACACATCCCCTTTAGCTGGCGCCCACTTTGTGTCCCTCCGAGTCACCTTTGGCCCCCTGCCACTGTGACTTCTGCAACCTCCGTGACAAAATCGTAGCCTTAGATATAGGCCATTAAACAACCAACTGAGGGCAGTGATATCTGGACTGAATTTTGCAAGCACAAAGTGAGATGCTCCATGTTCCCATACTAATTTCTTGAGCTATCAAGTGAGCCCATATCTCAAACCAGGCATTTAATAATAACAATGATACCACAAAATTGCCTTGGCACGAGTGCACTGGCTCACATAACAGGAAATGCCTTTTAGATCATTCACAGCAACAGAAACACATAGGGTGGATCCACTTTGTGAGAACAAGGTTGAAATATATTAGCCTTATTTGCCTCTTTCCCAATCCTTTATCTCTGCTTCTTAGGCGGAGGCTTGTAGGCTAGCAGGTGGGAGAGAGAAGCTATACCAAAGAGGAAGGTTTGGATGAACCATCGACGTTGAACAGAGCTGTCAGTGATGCCTTTGGTCCTGCAGTAAAACAAAGTTAGTTTTTATTTAACATACTATACACTCTCCATAAAAGTGAACTGTGAAATGGATCTAACACACCACTGATCATATTGATTGATGTTTACAGCTCAAAGCACCTTGATGTGAGGAATGTTTAGTAATGAGGCTCAACTTTTACACTCCATTTAACGCAGTCTGTACCACTAATGAAGACTTATTAACCACGATCACTAGACATGTTTTTGACATATTAACTCAAGTTATTGATGCTGTCAATGTTAACATTATGTACAGTCTATACATACTGAAGTGCAAAATAAGCATGGGGATGAGACATTTGGCATTACTAGTATAAAGTAATCATGAAGTCAAGTACAGTATGCTAAGCAAATCCCTACATGATAGTTTATTAATGTATTTTCATTATGGTAAGAGCTTTTCAGTTACAGTGGCAGCCTGGAGAATAGACAGCAAGTTAGTTACACACAGACTTCCTTTTTTGCTATCTTATGAAGCAGGAATTTCAGGGGCAGTGATAAGTTAAAAATGTGAACAGATGAGACTTAGCAGCAATAACAGGGATCATGTTTCTTAAACAGTGAAACTTTTTTCATATGGAACAGCTGATTTGCATGTGGAAAGTTGATTCTGTGGAAACACTAGTCACTAAACAGACTAATGGCCTTCAGTGCTTTATGTAATGATTTCAGACTACTTTGTCAGCCCAGAAATGGGCTGCACAGTGATGGTTAGCAGTCCCAAGAACAGTACATCACAGTGTGGTGGGAGCAATACTAACCCAGATCCATTGAGATTACACTTGAGTAGTTTTCTCAACTGTCTTTGAATTAATACAGTTTGCAACTTTTGTACTGACTATACATTTCCAAGGTAAATTCAAACAAAATGAACATATGAGGCACATTTAACACTAATTTAACTTAACCTCTTGAATGTTCATTAAAAGATCTGTGACCTCAACAGGTGCAGGGTTGGCTAACTATTTTGGCATTTCTCCATAGTGCAGAAAGGAGGGAAAAAGATGCTACTGATGGCAGCACACCTGCTAGTTAGAGACAAGCCTCCAACCCTCTCCTTCCCTCGTCAGGTGCTATTGCTTTGGAAATCACAACTTTCACTGGTGAAACCATCAGAATAATGGCTTCTTCCCGTGCTGCAGCCATTTCCAACAGCATATGGCTAATAGTATCAAGAGATCTAGCATATGCTTTAAGTCACTGTAGACTAAGACTGGGAGTGCATTTAGATTAATTAAAAAACAATCCCCAAAAATGTAAAGCTCTAACTTTTTCCTGCCCTTCCTTTATATTGGGGAAAAGGTAAACAGATAATGCCACAAAAGCTCCTGACAAACTGGTCAGGAACTAAGTGAAAAGCTCATTATTGGAGGTATAAAAATAGCTGATGGGCTAGACTCCAGGTCTGATTGAACATGTGTAAGACAGGAAGCTTTAACTATACACACTGTCTCAACTTACTTGGTGCTCCCTCTACCAATTTCAACTAAAATATCCTAACCCTGTTTATACTGTTGGGCCCTGTCTACATGAGGAAGATGAGTAGATAGCAAATGTATCAGCTAATACATGTGAACATGTTTTTAGTACCTACTGTAAAGAAAGGCAGTGTTTAAAACACATTAGCTCTATACTCTTGTAGTCTAAACAGGGTTTTAGTGTTCCTGAGGTTTTTTTTTCTGCATTCATTGACAGTTTTTCAAATACTGCAACTTGCTTATGCAAGATTACGCTCTTGCAAAAAGTGTGTGTATATATAATCTAGGCAAACAAATACTTTCTACCCTCAATGAGATTTAACTGTTCAATTTCATTTCCTGTCTCCTTAGTAATGTCTACAAGTACTACTGGAAAGTGGATGTTAGTATCATTGGAATTATATTAACAGCAGCTGCCTGGACAGAGGATTATCAGAAACAAGGTGTTAAGTAAGCAGTCTTTATTTCTGCCTCTTCATAGTACTTCACATTTTAATAATGCTGTATAAACTTAAGTGCTTTCTGTAGGGTGCAAAACCTAGAAAGGGGTTGTCATACCTACTATGTCTGACATCAGGCATATGCTCTTGTAAATTTGTGCACAATCGTAGGTATTTTTAACAGAGAGAAGTCTGCCCTTTCTCCTTTTAAAACTGGGAAGTTATATAACTACAAATAGGCATCACTTCATACTCCCTTTTAATTAAATCAACTGAGGCCAACTTTTTTTTTCCAAATACAAATAATCTGAGGGCCATATTAAGCAATCGTTACATGGACAAAACAAAAGCACTATTTACTTTGAAGTTTTGTTTGTCTGAATAAGGAGTGCCAGATAGCCTGTGACAAGTGGAAGAAGAGCATGTGTAGGTTTCTAGAACACTGCATGAGACTGTCTTCCCTTTCCCAGTACGCATGAACCAAGATGTAAGCAAGGCTGCAACTTTGAGTTGGCAGAAGAGCTACATAATTTCTTTTCTTTCTTTTTTTTTTTAATCAGTTGAAAGTATTAAGTTTCAAAAGAACTGCTGATCAACATGGGGTTTAGAGTAAACATAAGAACAATTACTCTGACTGTAGAGCCTTCACAATCTTTTACTCCTGAGCCATATACATCTTTGTTTGAGTAGGGCTCAACTTCTGGACACTGACTGATGCAAACAGAATCCTTATATTCCAGAATTCCTTTATACACATTTTCTATTTCACAAAAACCCACTAGGTGGCAGCCCAGTCCTGCCTAGCCCCACACTCGCATTTTTCACAAGATGTATCAGCTCTATTGATTACAAAGATGCTGAGAAGTTATTTTATAGAATCACAGAAATGTAGGGCTGGAAGGTCCTCAAGTCCTGCCCCCTGTGCGGAGGCAGGACCAAGTAAACCTAGACCATCCCTGACAGGTGTCTGGTCAACCTGTTTTTAAAAATCTTCTATGATGGGGATTCCACAACCTGCCTTGAAAGCCTATTCCGGATCTTAACTATTCTTATGGTTAGAAAGTATTTCCTAATATCTAACCCAAGTCTCCCTTGTTGCAGATTAAGCCCATTACTGCTTGTTCTACGTTCAGTTGACAAGAAGAATAATTGATTACAGTCTTCTTTTTATAAGATTTGACTATCCGGTCTCTCTCCTCAGTCTTCTTTCCTCTAGAGCAGTGGTTCCCAAACTTGTTCCGCCGCTTGGCAGTCTGGGAGCCGCGATCGGTAAACAAACCGGCCCGGACTGCCAGGGGCTTTCCCTGCACAAGCGGCGGAACAAGTTTGAGAACCACTGCTCTAGATTAAACATGGACAGTTTTTTTAACCTTTCCTCATAGGTCAGAGTCTCTAAATCTCTTATCATCTTTGTTGCTCTCCTATGGATTCTCTCCAATTTGTCCACATCTTTCAAGTGTGGCACTCAGAATTGGACACAGTAGTCCAGCTGAGGCTTCACCAGTGCTGAGGAGAGTGGAACAATTACTAACCTTGTCTTGCATACAACAGTTCTGTTAAAACATCCCAGAGTACTAACTTTTTTTGCAACTGCATTACATTGTTGACTTGTTCAGTTTGTGATACCCTGTAAGCCCCAGGTCCTTTTTCAGCAGTACTGCCAGCCAGCAAGTTATTCCCCATTTTGTAGCTGTACATTTGAGGTTGGGTTTTGTTTTTTTTTCCCCTGTCCCCAAACCCCGTCCTAAGTGTGGTTGTCTTTAGTTAATTTTATCTTGTTGAATTCAGACCAATTCTCCAATTTGTCAAGGTCCTTTGAATCCAGGTGTTATCTGCAAATTTTATAAGCATACTCTTCACTCCATTGTCCAAGTCATTACTGAATAGTATTTAACCCAGGACAGATCCCTGCAGAATACCACTAGATACACCCTCCCAGTCTGACAGCAAACCATTGATTAGTTTTTAAGCATGGTATTTTTGACAGCTGTGCACCCATCTTAAAGTAATTTCATCCTGACCACATTTCCCTATGTGCTTATGAGGCTGGTGTGTGAGACTGTATCAAGAAGCCTTACTAAAATCAAGATTTGAAATCTACAGCTTCTCTCCCATACACTAGGCCAATAATCCTGTTTATCTTTGAGATCTGCTTAAAGAAAAGCCCCTCATTTGGTCTTAATATTTGAAGGTATGTGAAGGGACGTGCCCTCACTCTGGTGTAGGGGTGATCAACCAGCTCTTTTGGGCCTGTTTAGCACTAATGAAGCAAACCTGCAAGGCTTGTTCTTCCTGGAATGGAAGAAGCTTAAAAAGGAAAGGGACAGTGAACAGGAAGAAGGCTATTCCACTTCAGAGACTACTGCCAACAGATAGTGCAGTTTGTGACCATTGCCTTTTCAACTGACCTGACTGGCAGCAAAGCAGTAAATCCCTAGAGGGGCAGAAGGTAGGCCCCACTAAGGCGGTAATAGACTCTGATAGACCAAGCTCATAGAGCTGAATCCAGAAAGACAGACTGCCTGAGAGACAGGCCATCTTTGACTCTGTTTTCATCCAGATTCTCCTCTCTCATAAGGGAAAGAGTATAAATGATGGAAAGGGGGGGAGAGGCAGGGACAGGTGTCAAGGGCTCCCTTGACCACCCTCTTCCCCACTCCTCTCCCCTCCTCCCCCCCAAAAAAGTACCATAATTGTTTTTATTCCACCTACTGATATGACTCTCTTCTATGGCACTCTGCACTATAGTTAGATTTGGAAAGATTAATCGGTAAATGTCAGTAAACATCAATTTCAAACACACAGACCAATAAAAATACTTTTAATTAATAACTGAAATTTGCAGATAAGAAAAATGCTGCTTGAGAACTCAGTTTAAGGATATTTATTTACTTTATATATTTTGACAACTAGTGTTAAGGGTTATAAGGCTTTAACTTTTTGAATCTCAATGCCTCTCATTAAAAAATTGATACTTTTCAATTTCCCACAACTGAAAACTTAATTTGATAGAAATAATAAAAATGTTTAAAACTCACAGATTTACTCAGTTGTAAAAGTTTAAATCTAATAGAAAAAATGTTTAAACTGATAGACTTGGCAGAATTCAATTTTTTTTTTAAATGGCTAATTGAAATATCAGAGCACCACATGGGAGGATGAACTCTTCCTCCCAAATTCCCTCAGTAACAGTGCCTGAAGTTAGGTTCCTAAACCCATATTTACCTTTTTAGGCTTTTTTTTTTAAATCTTGTCCATAAAATCTAAGAGAGGAGAATTTAAAAAAACAACAACCCCACACAACTTACTTGCATAACTTGATACTGTACAATGCTTCAGCTATATGAATTGCCCAGGCAAGCCAAAACCTGGTAAGATAAGCACACACACTAGTTTTAATGTTGCTGAAAATTAGGACCACACTGTGACCATAATGCAAAAGATGGAAAGACGATATTTAAGAAACCGACAAGTTAGCTTTCTGCTTTTTCTAGAAGACAGAGAAATTTTGAGTCTAAGGGCATATTTGAAAGAAAGGCAGCGTCTCTCTTAACTGTACTCTGACTGGAACAAGCTATGAAGTTCAGGTACATTGCATCACCTAAAGCACCTGGTATTCATCCAAAACTTGTCATGGTATGTTTGTAAAATAGCAGATATTGGGCCAAATCCTGTAGTACAGTATCTGGCTCAACTTTCAGTGAAGTCAATACAAGCTTGCCTCACTACAGAATTTAGCCTTGTACTTATTAGAGGTGCAATCTAAGTACCAGAGAAGTCAAATGGTCAGCTTTTCATTGGATTTATAGTTACTAGAAGTTTTGTTAGCTTTAGTTTATAAACAGATGGTATAAAGAGATCAAATACATGCCTAATTTGGCATTTAAGAAAAGACTAGCTTTTCAAACGAGTCAAAAGCGGTCAGTCTTCAAAGTGGAGTAATGATGGGGCAATTTGAAGCTTTTAACAAAGCCCTTCTAAAAACAGGTCTCTGAAATCACTTTGATCTATATTAATATGCACTTGTAAATTGCCCTTCTGTTGTATATTGGTGCCCAGATACATGCTCTTCTGAACTTGCAGTATTTGTCCACCACCAATTTTAATGTATAGCCTTGTTCCAGTTAGGAGCTGTGGATACCAATCTTGCATCTGAAGCAACACACCAAGGCACACTGAGTAACTTTTATCTAGATACTAAGGCTACGTCTTCACTACCCGCCGATCCGGCGGGTAGCAATCGGTTTATCGGGGATCGACTTACCGCGTCTCGTGAAGACGCGGTAAAATCGATCCCTGATCGCTCTGCCGTCGACTCCGGAAATCCACCTCGACAAGAGGCGGCAGCGGAGTCGGTGGCAGCGGTCGGCTTTCCCCCGTCCTCACCGCCAGGTAAGCCGACCTAAAATACGCAACTTCAGCTACGGTATTCACGTAGCTGAAGTTGCGTATCTTAGGTTGGAACCCCGCTGTAGTGTAGACCTAGCCTAAGTGTTCCAAGTTCCTCTGGTGATTGGAAATCACAATGAGATTGAGTCCTGATTCAGTGCATGGTGAAAGGAACAAAAAGTGAAGCTGGAATGTCCTAAACAGTCTAAGGTCCTCTTTACACATAAGTCATGAGAGCTGGCTGCAATAAAGGCTTATCTAAATATAGTTCCTCAGAAAGAGCTCTTTCTATCTAGTTCTCCTGAATAACTCCACGTGTGGACACTTACTCTGGAATAAAAATGTGTCTACACATAGTTACTCAGGAACAGCCTGATTAAAAAAGCTCTTTCTGAAAAACTCCATATATAGACAGGCTTAAATGGCATAAAGCAATAAGTTACGTAACCCAAAAAAAACCCTTGGTCCACTCTACACTATAAATTGTAACACCTTTAACAGAGGTCCTTCAGTGTAAACTGAGACGCAGGGTATGTCTACACTACAGGATTAATCTGAATTTATATAATTTGAATTTTGGAAACAGATTGTATAAAGTCGAATGTATGCGGCCATACTAAGCACATTAATTCGGCGGTGTGCGTCCATGTAGCAGGGCTAGCGTCGATTTCCAGAGCGTTGCACTGTGGGTAACTATCCCATAGCTCCTGCAGTCTCCTCCGCCCATTGGAATTCTGGGTTGAGATCCCAATGCCTGATGGGGCCAAAAACATTGTCGCGGGTGGTTCTGGATACATCCTCCCCCCTCTCCAGGGAAGCAATGGCAGACAACCGTTTCGCGCCTTTTTCCTGGGTGAACAGTGCAGCCGCCATACCACGGCAAGCATGGAGCCCGCTCAGCTCAAGACAGCAGTCATGAACATTGTAAACACCTCGCGCGTTATCATGCAGTTTATGCTGAACCAGAACCTGCAAAACCAGGCGGCGAGGAGTAGGCTACAGCAGCGCGGCGGCGAGAGTGATATGGACATGGAATTCTATCAAACCACGGGCCCCGGGGGCTTTGGAGATCATGCTGTTAATGGGGCAGGTTATAGCCGTGGAACGCCGATTCTGGGCCCGGGAAACAAGCACAGACTGGTGGGACCGCATAGTGTTGCAGGTGTGGGACGATTCCCAGTGGCTGCGAAACTTTCGCATGCGTAAGGGCACTTTCATGGAACTTTGTGACTTGCTTTCCCCTGCCCTGAAGCGCCAGAATACCAAGATCAGAGCAGCCCTCACAGTTGAGAAACGAGTGGCGATAGCCCTGTGGAAGCTTGCAACGCCAGACAGCTACCGGTCAGTCGGGAATCAATTTGGAGTGGGCAAATCTACTGTGGGGGCTGCTGTGATGCAAGTAGCCAAAGCAATCACTGAGCTGCTGCTACGAAAGGTAGTGACTCTGGGAAATGTGCAGGTCATAGTGGATGACTTTGCTGCAATGGGATTCCCTAACTGTGGTGGGGCGATAGATGGAACCCATATCCCTATCTTGGCACCGGAGCACCAGGGTACCCAGTACATAAACCACAAGAGGTACTTTTCAATGGTGCTGCAAGCACTTGTGGATCACAAGGGACGTTTCACCAACATCAACGTGGGCTGGCCGGGAAGGGTTCATGATGCTCGCGTCTTCAGGAACACTACTCTGTTTAAACAGCTGCAGCAAGGGACTTACTTCCCGGACCAGAAAATAACCGTTGGGGATGTTGAAATGCCTATAGTTATCCTTGGGGAACCAGCCTACCCCTAAATGCCATGGCTCATGAAGCCATACACAGGCAGCCTGGACAGGAGTCAGGAGCTGTTCAACTACAGGCTGAGCAAGTGCAGAATGGTGGTAGAATATGCATTTGGCCGTTTAAAAGGTCGCTGGCGCTCGTTACTGACTCGGTCAGACTTCCGCCAACCCAATATTCCCATTGTTATTGCTGCTTGCTGTGTGCTCCACAATCTCTGTGAGAGTAAGGGGGAGACCTTTATGGCGGGGTGGGAGGCTGAGGCAAATCGCCTGGCTGCTGATTATGCACAGCCAGACACCAGGGCAATTAGAAGATCACACCAGGAAGCGCTGCGCATCAGAGAAGCTTTGAAAACCAGTTTCATAATTGGCCAGGCTACGGTGTGAAAGTTCTGTTTGTTGAAAACCCACCCCCTTGATTGACTCATTCCCTGTAAGCAAACCACCCTCCCCCCTTAAATCACAGCTTGCTTTTAAAGGAAAAAGTCACTATTGTTTAAAAATCATGTATTCTTTATTAATTGATTATAAACGTAGGGAGAGAACCGACAAGTAACCCGGAGGAGGACAGGAGGGAAGTAAAAGGCCACTGAAAAAATTCAATATAATGACAGCCTTTTGGTTGGGCTGTCCACGAGGGTGGAGTGGGAGGGTGCACGGAGCCTCTCCCTCCCCCCCCCCCCCCCCCCGCGTTCTTACACATCTGGGTGAGGAGGCTATGGAACACGGTGAGGGGGGAGGGAGGTTAGACAGCAGCTGCAGCGGCACTCTGTTATCCTGCTGCCGTTCCTGAAGCTCCACCAGACGCCGGAGCATGTCCGTTTGATCACGCAGCAGCCCCAGCCTGCCACCTCTCATCTTGAGCGTCCCTGATGACCTCCCGTTCACTGGCATCTTTCCTGTACTTAGATACCGTGTCCTTCCCCTCATTCAAATGAGCTCTTTCATTGTGGGTGCATTCCATTATTTCCGAGAACATCTCGTCTCGTGTTCTCTTTCTCCTCCGCCTTATCTGAGATAGCCTTTGGGATGGAGGAGGGAGGCTTGAAAAACTTGCAGCTGCTGGAGGGATGGAAAAAAGGAGAGAAGTTTTTAAAAAGATACATTTTACAGAACAATGCTTATACTCTTTCACGGTGAACAACACTATTCACACTACATAGCACATGTGATTTTAGTACAAGGTCACATTTTCCATCTTAATATTGAGTGCCTGTGGCTTTGGTGTTAGAGATCACAGACGCAGGTCTGGGCAACAGAATTCGGCTTGCAGGCGGCCATGGTAAGCCATTGTCTTTCGGCTTCTGCGCCCTCCTTTCCCACATACCAAGCAAAGCCCTTTGACTGCTGCGGTTTTCCTGTTAACCTTCAGCAGCAGAAAACAAACTAACCCCCCCCCCATCCAATTCTCTGGGATGATCGCTTTATCCC
>NW_020664498.1:292932-500014 GCF_002925995.2 Terrapene triunguis | reverse complement strand
CCCCCCCCCGCGCTTGGCTAACTGCAGGGAAGGATTTCTTTTCAGCCACAGGCAAACAGCCCAGTAGGAATGGCCACCTCTGTCCCCTTAATTAAATTCCCGTATTTCAACCATGTTACCATGAGCGATATCACTCTCCTGAGGATTACACAGCGAGATAAAGAACGGATGTTGCTGGAATGCCAGCAAACACCGGGACCATATGCTGCCAGGCTTTGTCATGCAATGATACCAGATTACTTGCTACTAGCATGGCGTAGTCAAGTGTCCTACCATGGAGGACGAAATAAGGCTGCACTGCCCAGAAACCTTCTGCAAAGGCTTCTGGAGTACCTCCAGGAGAGCTTCATGGAGATGTCCCTGGAGGATTTCCACTCCATCCCCAGACACGTTAACAGACTTTTCCAGTAGCTGTACTGGCCGCGAATGCATCCCAAGTCCTCAGGGCAAATTAATCATTAAAAAAACGCTTGCTTTTAAACCATTTTATATTTTAAAAGGTAAACTCACCTGAGGTCCCTTCCATGGGGTCATGGTCTTGGGTATAGGGTTGGGAGGGTACTTCAGTCAGGCTGAGAAAAAGATCCCGGCTGTTGGGGAGAACGGAGTGCTGTGTGCTCTCCGCAAGCTCGTCCTCCTCCTCTTCCCCGTCCGCAGAATCCTCAGGTGTAGCTGATGAGATTATCCCCGCCTCGGAATCCACGGTCAGAGGTGGGGTAGTGGTGGCGACCCCCCCCCCCTAGAATTGCATGCAGCTCAGCGTAGAAGCGGCATGTCTGCGGCTCTGACCCGGAGCGACCGTTTGCCTCCTTTGTTTTCTGATACGCTTGTCTGAGCTCCTTGACTTTCATGCGGCACTGCTCTGAGTCCCTATTGTGGCCTCTCTCCATCATGCCCTTGGAGATTTTTTTCAAAAGTTTTGGCATTTCGTCTTTTCGAACGAAGTTCTGCTAGCACTGAATCCTCTCCCCATATAGCGATCAGATCCAGTACCTCCCGTACGGTCCATGCTGGTGCTCTTTTTCGATTATCGGCCTGCATGGTTATCTGTGCTGATGAGCTCTCTGTGGTCACTTGTGCTCTCCTGTGCTGGGCAAACAGGAAATGAAATTCAAATGTTCACGGGGCTTTTCCTGTCTACCTGGCCAGTGCATCCGAGTTCAGATTGCTGTCCAGAGTGGTCACAATGGTGCACTGTGGGATAGCTCCCGGAGGCCAATACCATCAAATTGTGGCCACGCTAACTCTAATTCGAAATGACAATATCGATTTTGGCGCTACTCCGCTCGTCGGGGAGGAGTACAGAAATCGATTTTAAGAGCGCTTTATTTCAAAATAAATGGCTTCGTTGTGTGGACGGGTGCAGAGTTAATTCGATTTAACACTGCTAAATTCGAATTAAACTCATAGTGTAGACCAGGCCTAAGAAGTTGAAGCATTAAGATAGACTTCTCCCTTCTGAAGAGGAAAAAGGGGGAACTCTGGAAACAGCCTACAGTGTCTGTACAGCCATTTAGGGATTCTTCCAGGGTAACAGAAGCATTTGAGAAAAGTTAATAAGAGGCCTTCTAAACTTAGATATTAACTGTTGCCAAGAATTATTTGATCGATATGTTCTTGTCACCCTAAAGACAGCAAATTCCCAATTCAACTTCTGGATCTCAGGAACTGGCCTTGACAAGTTTCATTCACCTAGCCTTTCACCACCCCTACCTCCACTGAGGTGAAACACAAGCCATTAAAATGTAACAAACTATCAAATTAAATTATGGAATCTTAAGTAGGGAGTGGAGATGGGGAAACAAAACAATGTAAGTAGCAAAAACATTAGCTTTCCAAATCAAACTTACCCATTATATAGCAGTTTGGGGTGGCTGTCCACTAAATATTTAGTAAAATGGCCAAATTGTCCCAGATTCTCGTAGGGTATTGTTGAAGGTAAAAAGACTGCCCACTAAGAGAAACATAAACTTTAGTGAAAAAACACACCCCTGAGCGCAGCAAGTTTCAGCGCTGTAAAGCGCCAGTGTAGATAGTGCCCTAGCGCTGGGAGCCGCGCTGGTATCTATGCCCCTCATGGAGGTGGGTTTTTTTTAGAGCGCTGGTAGAGCTGGGAGAGAGCTCAACCAGCGCTCTGCCGTGACTACACAAGCCACGTTAAAGCACTGCCATGGCAGCGCTTTAACGTTGCAAGTGTAGACTAGCCCTTTACTGAATCTGCCAACAAAAGTCCAAAACATAATGGTACCTGCAGTTGTCTCAATGAAACTCAACCCACCACCACTTTTTTCATGCAATTTACTGATTGGCCAAGTGTAACTTTTGGTCACTACGCCCATTAAGAAGTGGTTTTTACCAATACACACTTCTGCCTCAACTTCCACTATGTTGCAATTCTAAAGTATTGGAAACCTGTCTCCCCTTCTGCCTATTCAAAAATTTGTATTACAAGTGCAAAGCTTCACTTTCTCCTATATTTAAAGATGTGTAGTCCATCTTCAAACTCCCCGTTGGATCCCCACTCACTTCAGAATTCAGTTAAATTGCCCTTATTTTAAAAAGCTTTGATGGACATGCTCCTCCTTAGTGTCTTTCATTCCTCAGTTAGAATGGACCTCTTTTTCTGTACAAAATCTAACCACAGTTGCCTCTGTCTGCAATTTTATTTTATTTTTAATTCCAACTGTTGGTAATACTGGTTCAGCTCTCCCACTATTAGAACTGGACAGAAGGCTACTGTACACAAGCCTGCCAAGGTCACCGGTGTTTGACACTATGCCAATTTAATGTACTCTAAGCATGTTTAACTCTCATGGTAGCAGGAGCTGTGTGCGCACAAGAAGAGTGCAGTGCTAGTATCAGGGGAAGATGCTCTGCTCTTTGCAAGAGGGGGATTTTTTTTTTATAGATATACAAAAATCCCTACTCTAGACAAGCCTTATGTAGGAGATGTACCTGAATGGCAGATCTATAGTAGCATTACCAACTTCAGTATCTCCTGGCAAAGTTTGTTTCTGCTGTCAACTCTTGGAGAAGGGGGCGTTATATCCCACTTGCGTAAACAAACCAGGTGGGGTGGGGGAAAATAGCTACCCCTAAAACAACTGCCCTTATTGGGCTGTTTTCATTTTCCTCACCTCATAAATGCAAGAAACCACCTCACTCACTGAACTCCCACAACAATCCCACCCACCCCCCGAGCCCTGACCACCCCTCGGATACACACACCCTGCCCCCAGCATCTTCTAGCCCCCAGCACTTCCCTACCGCCTGCCACACGCACCCTATCCGCTGCCAGCGCCCTCTACCCCCAGCCTCATCCATGCCTCCCCACACCCATTCACCCCAGCCCTGAGCCCCCCAGCGCGGGGCGCCCGGCGACTCACAGCGAAGTAGCCTATGGAGATGGCGATGACGCCCATCCAGAAGCGGCTGGTGCACCTGAAATAGCCGACGGGGTCCCCGGGGGCCGCCGCCATGTTGGCGCTGGCCTCGAGCGCCGCTCACAGCATCGCCCCACGGAGGCGGGGCCGCGCGCCGCCACTGTCGCCCGAGGTGAAGGGGGGAGAAGCGGACTGCACTCGGACCAGACCATTCCCGCCGCGGGGGGAGGAAGTGGGGGCGCTCAGGCCTGAGCTCGAACCTCTCTGCTGGGGCAGAAGGGGAAGCGGTCAGAATCCCAGCCCCGTCCATGGAGAAGCTCCGACCCCCTCTGGGTCTGGTGCCGACAGCTCAGCTCAGCTGCGGGGCACGGTTGGCGGGGACGTGCTGGGTGCATTCGAGCTCCCGGGGCTCGTTGGAGGGGGCTACGCTGAGCGCACTGGAGCGCCTCCGAGCTCTCTCGCTAGAGAGTTGCATGCATTGGGGCGCCATGTAGAGCCG
Source organism: Terrapene triunguis (assembly GCF_002925995.2). Lineage (NCBI taxonomy): Eukaryota > Metazoa > Chordata > Testudines > Emydidae > Terrapene > Terrapene triunguis. The sequence continues at coordinate 496,132 of NW_020664498.1, read as the reverse complement.
CCCCCATTTCATGTCGGAGGTCTGCTTACTGCACATGCCCTAGCCTCAGATAGATTTTAAGGGCAGCACAGCTTGAGTGTTGAATGCGATGAGTTCCATGCTGCTGCCAGCTTTAGCCCTTGGGGCAGGGAGTTTGTTTAGAAACAGAGGCATGATGATTAAAGTAACAAAAAGCTTGTATTAAATTAAGGATCCTTAGATGATCCTGAAAGCAGTGTCAGGCACTCCAGTTGAAAGATAGGCAACAAAGGGTAAGACTAGAGGTTAGTTCTTAGAATGCAGCGGCATAAATACTAATTAGTGGTGTCCCCTGGGGCGGGGGGAAGGCGGTCTGTACTGGGACCAGTACTGTTCAACGTGTTCATAAATGATCGGGGGGGGAGGGGGGAGAATAAATAGTATGGTGGCAAAATTTGCAGATGATACAAAATTGTTCAAGGTAGTTAAGTCCACAGCAGACTGTGAAGAGTTACAAAGGGTGCCACAAGTACTCCTGTTCTTAAAGGGACCTCAGAAAACTGGCTGACTGGGCAACAAAATAACAGATGAAATTCAGTGTTGATAAATGCCAAGTAATGCACATGGCAAGATATAATCCCAAGTATATATACAAAATGATGGGGTCTAAATTAGCTTCTACCTGTCAAGAAAGAGATCTTGGAGTTATTCTGGATAGTTCTCTGAAAACATCATCTCACTGTTTAGTGGCAATCAAAAAAGCTAACAATGTTGGGAATCATTAGGAAAAGGATAGATGATAAAACAAAATATCATTGCCTCTATATAAATCCATGGTACGCCCACATCTTGAATACTGCATGCAGATCTTGTCACCCCATCTCTAAAAAAGATATATTAGAATTGGAAAAAGTACAGAGAAGGGCAACAGAAATGACTGGGCTATGGAATAGCTTCAGTATGAAGAGAGATTAATAAAACTGGGATTTTTCAGCTTGGAAAAGACAACTAATGGAGATATGATAAGGTCTATAAAATCATTAATGGTGTGGAAAAATTGAATAAGGAAATGTTGTTATTTACTCCTTCACATAACACAAGAACTAGGCATCACCCAATGAAATTAATAGGCAGCAGATTTAAAACCAAAAAAAGAAAGTATTTCTTCACAGTAAACCCATGGAACTCATTGCCAGAGGATGTTTTGAAGGCCAAAACTATAATAGGGTTCAAAAAAGAACTGGATAAGTTAATGGAGGATAGGTCCATCAATGGCTATTAGCTAGGATGGGCAGGGGTGCAACATCATGTTCTGAAGTGTCCCTAGCCTCTGTTTGCCAGAAGCTGAGAGTGGGTGACAGGGAATGAATCACTTGATGATTGCCTGTCTGTCCATTCCCTCTGAAGCACCTGGTATTGGCCACTGTTGGAAGACAGGATACTGGGCTAGATGGACAATTGATCTGACCCAGTATGGCTGTTCTTAAGTTCTTATATATAACCCAGAAGTATCTGACACCCCTCCACACACTGTAAACCACTAGACTCCACTCCCCAGAAGTCCTGTTGGGATCTCTCTCTGTCAGAGTTAGTAACAAAGTAAGAATACACATTAAAATTGTAAACCTAACCAGTGTCCCTTAAGTGACTTGCCACAAGATGTCAGAATATGTTAATATTAGAGCTGAGTGGGTCTAATATTTATTTAATTTTCTTTCTTTTATATAGGAATTAGATACAGTGCTCCTGTCACTTAATTATTAAATTATCTGCCAAAAAACTAGAGTTTTCAGGTCCTTACTTGGCCACTGGAATCATGCTTAAAGTTCCCCCCCTCCCCAAATCTGAAATGGTGCCCCAGGTCGGGGCAAGGGTGGGGGTGTCTTAAATCTTTGCTAACAAAGACAGGTTTTCTACAAAGGGCCTGTCTACTTGCATACTGAGACTTGCTCAGGCAGGTGGTTTTTAATGGGGAGGGGTATTCCCTGTGAATCCCACATTGTGCTCCTCCCCTCCATCAACAGCTTCTTGTTGCTGTTCTCTCTCCCCTCTGACATGGGTTCCATGTAGCACCCTAGGGAAGACCTGTGTCAGCTTGAGCTTTGAGCAGATGCAGCGTGCTGTCATCCTGGCTACTGGGGTTAGAGCCACATGTCTTCCTGCTAGCTTGGGAATTCAAGAACTAGTGCTGCTGTTAGACCACTGGGCTGGATTTTGCAGGTGATTTTCTGAATAGAAACACAAATCCACTTTTGGGATAATTAATTGTAAAGTGAAAAGAACAGGAGTACTTGTGGCACCTTAGAGACTAATAAATTTATTTGAGCATAAGCTTTCGTGGGCTACAGCCCACTTCTTCAGATGCATAGACTGTGCAAGTCACTGAATTTAGCCATATGGAGTGGAAATCCATGTCTATGCCTCTGATGAAGTGGGCTGTAGCCCACAAAAGCTTATGCTCAAATAAATTTGTTAGTCTCTAAGGTGCCACAAGTACTCCTGTTCTTTTTGCGGATACAGACTAACATGGCTGCTACTCTGAAACCTGTCACTAATTGTAGAGTGAATCTGATTTGAAGTAGGCATTGTGGCCCAGGGTAATGAGCAAGTAGTTGTAAGCAGATAGCCTGGCTTTCACTCTGGACAAGTCACCTAGGCCCAGATCCATAAATGTACTTAGGCTCCTAACTTCCATTGATTTCCGTGAAAGTTAGAAACCTAAATACCTTTCTGGATCTGGGACTTAATTTCCACACCTCAATTTCCCCCTTTGTGAAATCGGGACAATCAAAGGAGTGCTGTGTGTGTTAATTAGTTAAACTTGGTACAGTTCTCTGAACATGTAAATAATAATGATTAGTGAGGACATTACAATTAATAATCTCCTAATAGGACCATGTCCCAGATTCTGACCTCAAATCTGTATTTGTACAGGTCCATGAGTTTGAGGTAGGAATTCAGGCTCCATGTTGTCTTTGCAACAGGTGTGGAGACTATAGTTTCCGTTGACTTCATAGTACTACCTTTCCTTACAGAGAGAATTTGCATTTGATTATATCATGGGATTAGAGATGGGAGAAATCTAGTATTAGATTATTCTACAGCCTAATAGATCTCACTACCCGGAGCTTTCCCCATTATTCAGTATTTTCCCCTTTCTTAATTTTACCCCATTATTCTTAGTTATGCCCTTTGTACCATCCTATGCAGTTCCTCTCCATGGCCTCCTCCCCACCCTCTGATCCACTCTCAGAGGGATCGTCTCCTTAGTCACCCCCATCATGGACACGCTCGCACCCCTGGGTTCCCCCGGATGCTTCACTGGTCTTGGGTCCATGCAAGAGGAGTAAGCAGAGATAGGCAAACACATCGTTCCACCCCAGCCCCGGCACTGCAGAAATTCTGAAAACAAGCTAATGCAGCAAGCTATATCTTTTCTGTAGGGCAGCCACAGCTGGGGAAGTCCCTGGTAGTGTGACTCCAAAGGGGCTGTTTTACCAGAGAAGTGGGGTGGGACTGCTGGGGTTTAGCCAGGCCTCCTGGGGATTACCGGGTTTGCAGGGGTGAGTCCCAAAGCCTATTCCATGATGGAGGAGAGATGCAAATCCACAGCACCAGCAGATGTGAGGGAATCCTCATTGAGGTTTTCTCCCACATAGCCTCCTACTACAGGTTTTTCCACAAAAGGGGATGAGATGGGCCCATTCTCGAGATTTATACCCTTCAAATACCCGGTATAGGATTACCACTTTAGCCATCCCTTAGTCTAGCAATACAGCTAACCACAATCTTATGAGCAGCCATTTAGCTACTCCTTTCTAATCCAAATTTTAAAAACAATACAGAGATGGCAGTGGTTTACCTGAAGCTCTGGGTTTTCAAATATTCTAAGATAGTCCATAAAGACCTTTGCAAAACTGGGGTCATCATTAGCTCCTTTAATTGCCTCACAAATCAATTCACCCAGTCCTTTAATTATTTTTGCTTCCCTTCTCTTTATTTCATCCAGTTTATCTAAATCTTTCTGCTGGTGGCTGTCTGGAAGAAACCTGGAACTGCATTCAGATCTCTTTAGAATTGACTCTGAAATTCAGAGGATTTATATCTATCTCTATAGGTATTTGATCAGTTTACTGAATAACCATTTGATTTATTTCCCCCCACCACTGAATTGGCTTAATACTAGATGAAGTGTGTGAAATACTGTGTGCTGTTGCTGCAAACTGACACAGTGGTACATGTAGGAAAACAGCTTGTATTAGCTGTTGCTGATATCTATCACAGTCCATGGAAGAAAATCAGCTGTAGGAATGATAGCTGACAAAAATGGGAAATCTCTTCTCCAGCTGGAGAGCAGAGGCCAGCCCTTGAGCCCTTCCACTTCCAAATATCAACTAGGGAATGGAGTGTGCCCTGTGACAGGCTGCCCTTTGTTGAAGTTCTCTTCTATAGCTCAGTGGTTTGAGCATTGGCCTGCTAAACCCAGGGTTGTGAATTCAATCCTTAAGGAGGCCATTTAGGGATCTGGGGCAAAAATCTGTCTGGGGATTGGTCCTGCTTTGAGCAGGGGCTTAGACTACATGATCTCCTGAGGTCCCTTCCAACCCTGATATTCTATTCTATGATTCTACAGTTAGGAGGTGTAGGATCCTTGGATTCTCCCCAAAAGATTGTTCTAAGGCTGTCTTTGCTGGCCAAAAAGATGTGTTTTTACAGTGGGATAATTAAAGTGAGTTAGTTATCCCACTGTGAATTCTAGCAGAGACCAGCCTCAGTAGTTCTTACAGCGATGCAGCTATGTGATGTCAATTATGGGTATAGTGTTGACCTTGCCTGGATATAAAACTGAACTGAACTACCACAAAAACTACATGTGCCTTGTCTCCACTAGGTTTTTATAGCAAGATAGCTAACGTGTGTTAGTCATCTCGTTAACAATCACCTTTTTTGGCAGGGAAGACATAGTCTGAATGTGTGTTGGCCTTAGAAAATTAAAGGAGAAAGCAATCTTTAGAGACTGGAGGGGGGGGAATGTGTCTCCATTGCTATATAATGCACAGTAACTGTTTTATCTTTCGTTCTTCAATAACATTTAATCTGCAGTTCATATTTACGGAAGTAGATAAAATTTAAGGCTAGAATGGATCATTTGGCAAGATCAACACAGAGTATAACTCACCCTGAACAAGACTGCAAAGACAGAACACCCACTCTAAAACCTGCTTCCATTGAGAGGCCTCTGGGGTTGCAGGGCTCACAGGTACCAGTTTTCACAGCGACTGAGGTCATATCTACACTATGGTGACTATACTGGCATAACTAGGGTACTGTAGCTATGTCAGCATAACCCCATACTGTAGACAAGTTTACACCAGCAGAAGGATTTTTTTCTGTCATTGGAACACCACTTCCCCTAGTGAAGGTAGCTAGGTGGACCCAGACCAAAGCATTCTTCCATACACCTACGTGCATCTACACTGGGGTTAGGCTGACATAACTATGTTGCTCGGTGGTGTGGATTTTTCATACCCCGAGCAACATAGCTTGGTCAACCTAAATTTTAAGTTTAGACCAGGCCCAAGTTTAAAAGCTGATTGATGGGTTTGTCCCGCTGAAAGGCAGTTAAAGTACAGTAGATGGAGCAATGCTGCTTCTACATTTCTGCTGCTCATTTCACACATTGTTTACAACATTAAATTAGTCTTTCAGATTTTAAATGCTAAAGCCATGTGTGTTGTTTCTAGTACAGTGGAAAACTTGTTCTCCCTCCAAGTTAGAGACATGGGTTTAGGACTATCTGGGAACAAAAGCTATTTGTCAGGCAGTCTGTCACTTGTATTTTGTGCTCTTGATAGATGCCAGAGACTAGATAGCAAGAGGCAGGGTTTCTTCTTTTGTGTCTTTTTTTTGGGGGGGGGGGGGAGAGGAAGGGTTAGGGGGGAAAGGTTAGGTTTTAGGAGTTTGATTCCATCTAAAGAATTTTGAAACATGGTTTGGGCTAATCCGGGGTTTCAGGATTGGGCCCCATGTTAGGAAATTATTTAGCTGCAGCCAATTTTGAACTGAGTTGAAAGGCTAGTGTAGATGAGACAGAATATGTATTTATTCCGTGTAAATTCTGTAAGGAGATGGACTTAACAAAAGATTTCTACTACTCGGAGTTAAATAACAAACAAGGCTGTAATGAGAGTGTTGCAAGCATTTCCGTACTATTAAACTAATTTACTATGCATTTTTTAAAAAATAACCTCCCTCACAATCTCATTCCTCTTACAAAAATATTTTTTTCTTTTAATTAATGGTTGGTTTAAAATGATCACTATTGCTTTTAAGTTCTAAGATGAGACCCAAACTAAGCAAAAACACTATCCTTTTTAATTTTCTGTCTTATAACTTCACAAAGATTTACAATACTATATATAATGGCCAAGATTTTCAACAATAGAAGCCCAATGTTACCTTCCTAAATCTATATTTAAGCAATTAAACATGTGGTCAAATTTTCAAATGTATTGAGAAATACATTAGACAGAAATAAATAGAAAAACTAAAGGGTGTTTTCTCCCTTCAATTTGTGGGTATGTCTACACTGCAAAAAAGGTGTGTTCTTAACTCAGGTTAGCTAACTAACTTGAGTTAGCAAACTTGGATTAAAATAGCAACGACTATATGGCAATTCAGCTTTGAACTCAGGTTAGCAAGTCAGGGCCGCCCAGAGGATTCAGGGGGCCCCCCGCCGCCGAATTGCCGCCGAAGACCCGGCACTTCGGCGGCGGGTCCCGGGGCAGAAGGACCTCCCGCCGCGGGTCTTCAGGGCACTTCGGCGGTGCGTCCCAGAACGGAAGGACCCCCCCGCTGCGGAATTGCCACCGAAGACCCGGAGCGGAAGAAGCTCTGGGGGCCCGGGCCCCACAAGAGTTTTCCGGGGTCCCCGGAGCGAGTGAAGGACCCCACTCCAGGGTCCCCGAAAAACTCTCGTGGGGGCCCCTGCGGGGCCCGGGGCCTGGGGCAAATTGCCCCACTTGACCCCCCCCCGGGCGCCCCTGTAGCAAGTCAAGCTAAAGTCTACAGGAGACCTTGAGGGTTGAACTCCAGCTGTCTAACCTGACTGAGTTCAATGGGTAATTGCCATGTGTTTACTTCCATTTTAACCCAAAATAGCTAATCCAAGTTAGGAACACATCTTTTTTTGCAGTGTATGGAAGTTCTTCATACAAAGAGAATGATAGCTATATATTTGTCATACATAAATTATTAATGTATTAAAATGTGCTGGAAAATTAAACTATTGTAGTTGTTTGGGATCACATTTTGAACAATGATTGTAGAGGCACAATTCATGGCTTGGATCTCATTAGCTATATCAGCCTCAGTCATATGTCATCTTTACAAACATTTAGGATTAAATTCTTCCCTTAAGCATATAAATGTAGAAACCCCATTGATTTCAAAAGAAATTGAGTATGTACATAGGAGAGCAGCATTTGGCTTTTAATTTGTGCCGAAGTCCCATATGCTTAACATATGCTGTATACCATCTCACTGACTAGACATGCAATTATCATCATGGGCTTTTTATTTTGAAAAGGAAAAGGGAAAGGAAAAGAAAGATAAACACAAAGAATCCCAGTCACAATTCATTGCCTCTGACATTTGCATGTTCTATTAATTATTAAGCCCTTGCTTACAGTAGAATGACTTAGGAGAACTGGCTACAACATGGTTCCAGTTTGCAGTGTAGACAGGATTTTAAAAATGGTTTGTAATTGGGATTTGCTGATGTATGATGGAAACCTGATTAGTGCTGCCAATTCACTTCTAGGGAATACATTTTGTGTTTCTGTCTCTAAGAATAGACTCAGGGTTTGATTACACTTCAAGCTGGAACTGTAATTTCCATCCTGGGTAGACATATACACCCTAGCTTTGATTGAGCTAGCATGCTAAAAATAGCAGGGTAGCCCCTACAGCACTACACTTCTATTTGTAGTGCACAAGCTTAATCCAACCTAGCTCACGCACATCTACCTGAGCTGGAAATTTCACTGCCAGCTTGAAGTGTATACATACCCTGAGTCTATCCTGTTACTGTTTTTTAATGCATTACATAGTTTTTTTTTTTTTAAAAAGCAAAATAGTAACAAGCAGTTTTATATACACACATATAAAACAACTTTCATCTGACAATCTCCAAGCTCTTTACAAAAATAAATTACACCCAGATATATGGCACATCAAGATGAAGTTGCTTGCCCAGCGTTGTGCAATCAGTGAGTCATGAAACAATCAAAAGGTAAAGGAATGAGTGGGTGATAAAACTACTGGTGAACTTCCTGACAGCCAGTTTCTTGCTCTAATCACTAGCCTGATTACCTGTACCATTGGTATCCCCAATAAATGACTTCCTGGTCCTGATATCATTTCTTTCATTTTCTAAATGCTGGCTTGCTACCTTGCACCCCTCCTTTTTGCTGGCCCTTAACCCTTAAGGCAAGATGTTTAACGCGTTGGAGACTGTCCAGATTTTAAAAGCATGGTGCTGGACACTGGAGAGTATAGTGTTGTGAAAGAGGAAAGGTTTTTGATCACTGAGAGATGGATGCTAGAGTTAACTGCAACCAGCTAGCACATTTTAAGCATGACTGCCCATGAAGGGCAAAATCATGTTCACTAACACGTTTTTCTAATATAATGCATTTTCCCAGTGGGTGTTACATGAATCATGGAGAGAAGGCAGAATGAGGTGAGGAAAAACAACAACATGGGCCTTGCAACAGAGGCCATTGGCGGAGTAAGATGGATGGGTAGCATGTTCCAGCAGGGGTAGAGCGTATTGCTTTTAAGAAGGGCGAAAACAACAGTGAAAATAAAGGTAGGGCTTCTGCTGTGGGGACAGAGAGGAGAGGAGACTCCAGACGATTTGTCTCCAGTTCCTGTGGAAAAAGCCTTGAGGCCAAGTTTACTTCTCTTCAGGGACCTAAAGGTTTGTAATCAGGTTTGGCAGACTATGCTGTTGTCTTCCTTAGTATTTCTATAGCATTATGTGAGGGTGTGGTATTTTACAGAAATCAAAGAAAGTCCTACAACACTTGCAGCCTGCTATTGTAAGGTGCTGCTGAGGGCCCTCATGTGCCATTGAAGTAACTCTGAGTTGAAAGTGTTGATTGATCATGTTGTAAGATCTATGGCAACAAAAAATCTGTGATAAGGAGAGGGGAGATGGGGGGAAAAGATTACAATAAAGCAATGCAAATTAAGGCTTGCCCATACTGGGGATTTCAGAAGTTAGTGGCCAGATACAGTGCAGCTGTACCAGACCCACTGGCTTCAGTGGAACTGCTTGTGTGTGTGTAGGGCTTGTAGAACTGAGCTGCCAATGAAACACATGCAATATGGATCAGATATATATAGGGGAAGGACCCATCTGCACGTGGGGAGGATATTTCGGGGGAAAGCTTGATAGACAAAGTGTTTCTTGGGAAGGGAGGTTGGTTGGTGCCCAAGAGAGGGTTTCACTTTCAGGTAAAAGGTGTTGCATGGAAGACAACATGAAGGCAGTGCTGGATTTGACAATCCTGAACTGCAGGTACACCCGAGTTGGAGCCCCTTTCATGGCCCTGCCCCACCCCTGCACTGAGGTGCTCTCTTGTGCTGGGGCCCTACCCCACCTTGAGCCATCTGCTGGACTGGTGGGTGGCCACCCTCCCTCGTCGTTGGGAAGGCTGAGCATCTCCAATCCCCAGGCCATTGCTCCTTGTCTTCAGGTGGGATCTGTCCCAAAAGAGAGATGTGTATTGGGACGCCTGCTAGCACTGCCCCAGGAGAGCCATAATTGTCCAGTGGCAGCCAGTCCTCTGCTGAGATGGTGTCAGCATCCTTTCTCATCAAAGCAGAGAGTTTCAGAGTTACTGACCCATAGAGATGAATGGTGTAGCCTACACCTCTCAGAACTATTGTTTCAGGCTGTCTGCAGACTCAGGCACTGCATCAGTTCCACACAGGTCATGTTTTCCTGCTCTTTCTTTCTTTCTTTCTTTCTTTCTTTCTTTCTTCAGGAAAGCTAGATTTTCAAGAAAACTGTGCTTTGGACATCAGCACATGACTTTGGGAGCCTAGGTACTCGGCAGCAGGCAGGGAAGAGAAAAAGGCCAGCTGTTTTTCAAACAGCACTCTTTTAGATAACTAATTTCAGGGCTGACCAGAGCCAGGTTTCAGGGATTTACAAGCAATAGAAAGAGGGATTTTAAGGGTTCAGTAAATATAACAGTTAAGGGTGAGATTTTGCCTGAATTCTGTGTGCATTGAAATCAATTGTACAACTCCCTCAGGGGGAGCAGAATTAGTCCAACATTGAAGACATCTGAAATTTTAGGACTGTACATTTTTTTATGTGATCCTGCTCTTATTGACATGGATGCGGGGGAAGTCTGGGCTGCCTGTCAATTATCTGATGTTGGAAAATTCACTTCAGAAGCAGGAACAGAACGCTCCTTGGACACAATGGCACTCTCTACTACACTAAAGGTAAAACTCATATGTGCAAGAGGCTGATCCTCTGCAAGGGTTGGTCCAAGACTCTGGAATGTACTCACCCAGAAACTAAGGATCATAACAAACCTCACTACCTTTCACTCCAAGAGCAAGGTGTACTTCTCCAACATGTCATGGCCTTCTCTAAAAAAACAAGGAGTCTGGTGGCACCTTAAAGACTAACAGATTTATTTGGGCATAAGCTTTCGTGGGTAAAAACCTCTCCCTGTGTCAGTATATAATGCCTGCATCTGTAACTTTCACTCTATGCATCTGACAAAGTGAGGTTTTTACCCACGAAAGCTTATGCCCAAATAAATCTGTTAGTCTTTAAGGTGCCACCAGACTCCTTGTTGTTTTTGTAGATACAGACTAACAAGGCTACCCTCTGATACATGGCCTTCTCTGACATATATACATAACAAAAAAAAGGGGAGGGGAACTATTAAAATAAGACATTCCCCTGCCCACACTTTTCTCCCTGGAGGGAGGACAAGCAAACAAACATGTCAGATGTTAGTAAAGCTGCTTAATGTACTTCTTGAAGGCACTGAGATACTATGGTAATGAGTGTGGCATAAGAACCTATATAGAATAGAATGGACCCATTACAAACACATTATATTAGACTACATTATTACAATACACTTGAATGTGAAATCTTTTAGAACACTTCAGACGTCCTTTGACATTTTTATTTCAGTGGCATAAGCTCTCCCTTCTATTGCTGTCTGCATTGGTGTCAAGCCCAGAATCAAAGTGGTGTTGATTAGTAAATAATGGGCTGCAAAATTTTGCACCAACAAGATAACGAGGTGTTTCAGATAAGCAGGCATGAGATGAGCCGCTCTTTTATGATGTGTAAATGTCTGAGGGCAATGTTGTACCACTGATTTTTGAACACAACTCCCTACTGGATGCAATGGAAAGTTCTGCTTACTAACATCTGACACATGTTGGTTGTTACTGGTTCGCTTGTCCTCCCCCCAGGGAGAGAAGTGTGGGCAGTGGAATGTCTTGTTTTAGTAGGTTTTTTACATATTGTTATGTATACAGAATGTGGTGCTCAGACACATTCTGTGCTCTACAACTCAGGACTCCCCTTTGCACCTCCCAGAATCTGAGGTCTTCTGGTGGCTGATGCAGCCCATGGCATAAATTAGAGCAGATGCAGAGCCTTCTCCCCTCAGTTTCCCCACAGCTGCCAATGGGCTGCTCTGTACAGTACTATGATATATTTTACTTTCTGCCACCAACATTCTGTATAACTTTTTTCATGAGTAATGTACCCAATGGATGCTAAATATCTAAACTGTATTCTTAAATTCATTCACCTAAATTTGGGTTATTGCTGATTATGCACTACATGTATCTTATGACTTTAAAAAGCAAAGTTTGTATTTGTGGATAACCTAAGCACTATATCCAGATGTACAGACAGTCTTTACTTAACCTATGTATTATATAATTTTTTTAACATTAGCTTTAATAAACATTTTTAATCTGTTCCTTGTTAGCTGTTACTGCCACCCAGCATGTCGCTAAGCCTATGCTGCCCCTGTGCTGTAAATATTTTCTGGGTATTTCCTGTCTGTTTCTGCCCTCTCTTAGGCTCCTTTATACCAGCAGACTGGCCTCTCTGAAATCAATGCCAAAACTACAATAGTTTTCAGTGGGACCCTGATTTAGTCCCAGATACCTGAAATCACGGCTCATTTTAGGCCAGGTCACATTGGATCAGTGGTGACCTGTTGTGGTGTTTTTGCAGGGGTGGGAGAGGGAGGAGAGGGACCTTTGAAACTACCATCTTGCTTTCTGGGATCTCACATTTTTGTTTTTTAAATAAAACTTAAATCTCTAGCCATTAGCATTGCAAAGAAAACCTTGGAAACATGGAAGTGTAAAGAGTCCGCTTGACAATGTGTCTGAAACAATAGCTCTAGGAAGTGTGAACCGCCCTATTCATCTGGATGGTGTGCTAACCAAGGCCTTCTCTTGCTCTGAGTCATCCGCAGTTAATGGCTAGTCACTGCACCAGTTTTGTTGCTAGGCCCAACTGTAGACAAGGAATCCCCTTCCCCTTCTCTCCCCTCTTCCAAAGCAGCAGATATGTAGGCCTGGTCTATACTAATAAATTAGGTTAACATGACTACGTCACTCAGGGGTGTGAAAAATCCACACCCCTGAGCAGCATAGTTAAGCCAAACTAAGTCCCCGTATAGATCAGGCCAGCTATGCTGAGATCACATTATCAAGCATTTCTTGGCAGCTATGAGGGCTAGAAACATAACTTAAAAATGAAAGTTTCTATTCAGACATCCTCACATCACTGTACTCATGAGCTGAAGCTCTATGCACATGCTTATTGTGCCTATGCCTTAATCCAGACCTGCCCCTGGGCATATCTACACCCCAGTAAGGGGGAGCCAAAGCAAGAACACAGATGATCATATTTTAAACATCTGCACAAGATTTCATGAGTTCAGTCTCATGGCTTGTGGGCAAAGTTTGGGAGATTATTGCTGTGTTTCCCCCTTCCCCACAATCTGAGCCCTATCTAAAATGTATTTATTTATCATTTGAATGGAAAGGAAAGTCTTCCAGACAGTCCAGAGAGTTGGTGATTGAAGATGGCTTGCATGAAGAAGATTGCATGGAATTGATGTGTGCCATAACCGCCCAAGTTATGGAAGTGATAGGGTAAAAGAAAACAAACATAACATAACAAAACAAAAATCACGCAGGACAGGGACGGGGGTAAGGAGTGGATCATGGAGGGATTGGTCCATTCCATTAGTGCAGAATTGTTGTCTACGCAAAATCCACAAATGTTTTTTCTACACTATCATATATGCAGATTCTATTGGATAGTGCATTTGCCTTCTTTTCTAAACTACTATGGTATTGCTGTGTGTTTAAGTTGTTGTGTTGTGACCCAGAGGTGGTTGCACTTCAGTGGTGGGTGATGTGAGCTCTGTGTATACAGCTTTAGGACTTCAAATCTGTACCCGTTGGCTTCAATGTAAGCAGAAACAGACCCCAGATTTTGCAAAATGTTTGGGGACAGTTTGGAACAAAAGCCATATACAATAATTATGTTGTTACTCTTGAAACCTCCCCCGTGATAGCCTTCAATGGCCTCTATTGACAAATTATTACACAAACTAATTGACCCACTACTGTAGTAATAATTATTTCCTACTATATAACCCAATGTTGAATTTCATATTAGTGATCCTTGTTAGTTCATATATATATATTATCATTAACCACTTTAAATAATTCTGATTTCTCTTTTGAGTTCATACTTCAGTCATGATTGTTATATCCCACCTTAGGCCCAGTTCTGTAATCCTTACTAATAGGAACCGTCCCTTGACTTCCTTTAAACTACTCATGTGAGTTTCAGACTCAGGCCCCATGTTCCACAGGTTACTTGGTTGAATGAAGAGTATGAGCAGGATTTGGCCATAAACAGATGAAACAATATCCCATTTTTGGGCTCAGTAGGGCAGTGCTTAATCAGAAGACAACACTGTGTGAGTTTTGCTACATTAAGGACTATAGGCTGTGGCCGTTAATATGACTGAAGTATTCATGTTCCACTGTTGTATGTTTTTGATTTTAATATGTTTGGTAGAACCACTGGCATTTTACCTAACTGATTTCCTTCATGTCAATGGTAAAACTCCCCAGATGGAAATAGAACTGAACTAACAGTTCTAAATAGTTAAAATTTATTTTATTTTTTTTAAAAGAGAAGCAGGAAAAACAAGTATTTATATTATAAAAACAGTAAAATCTGGATTTGTTTTTGTTCTAAAGGAATAAATCCACAGCAGGAAGCCCATCATCATAATTAGAGCTCTACTAATGTTTAACGGAGACCTGGATTTGCAGAAACAAACAATGCCGGTTTGGTTGGAGCAGGAGACCTGCTCTGCTCACCTTGAATCTGGAAGCAAGGGGAATTTTGTTTGGAGAAGCTACAAGGCCTTCTTTTCTCTGCCCCTCTCCCCTGCCCCCATAAAATGTTATATAAGAGGGGGAAATTGTACCCTTGAATGTTTGGAAAAACTTTTCCCAGTTGCCAGCACTGGCTTTATAAAGGCCCCAGTCAGAGACACTTTGGCTACTTCTCAGGGGACAAGAGCTAATTGTGTGTATTTTGGTGATTTGATTACAATAGAGGTGTGGGACACCTTTCTGAGTCAGACTTTAACTTAAAAAAAAAAGGGGGCAGCCCAACACAAACCTACAGCTCAGTTTTCTTTTTAAATCGGTAACAAAATAGGATATGATAAAGCACTTTGTCCCCATTGGATGCAGCAGAGGCAGGGGGAGGGTTGCTAACTGCTGGGGTGAAGGGGACTATAAAACTAAAGGATCCAGTGTTACTCAAACGAGGAGCCTGCTGCTAAGTTAAAACGGGTGGGGTCTTATCAGTCTCCCGGAGTGAAGATTTAAAAACAAAGCTGACAATTTTTGCAAATTAGCAAGCTCCTAGCCCAAAGATGGAAGCTGCCAAAGTGAAAAACAGCGTTACAGGTAATTATGATATCCAGAAATGTCCCCAAAGTTTGATTAAAATTAAATGGTGGCCCAAGTGTGGATCCTATCTATTGTTAACTCCAAACGCTTTATTTCTATAACGAAGTAAGTTTATAATTGAAGATCATCCAGATCTCCTTCTTAAGTCCTTCCCACAAATCTTACCTTAAATTAGTTTTGGCTGAGTCAAGATTGTAAAATCAGTTGGTTTTTTGCTATTTCAAGGGCTGGCTCAAATCGAGAAACGTGTGGCACATTGGGGCCAATGCTATTAGAATTTTCTCTTCTTGTTCTACTAGCGGAAAAAGTTCAATGGTTCTTTATAGCCGCTATTGTGCTTTGTTAAAGGTTTTAATACTTTATTTCTCAAATACCTCCTGTTCTTGTCTTACCTATTTTTTTTTAAATACAGAACAAGTCACGCAATGCCCCGTTATTTCCAATACGCCGAAAGAAGGAGGCAGGAGGAAACGGACCACGTTTAGCAAAACCCAGCTGGACCTCTTGGTTAAGACGTTTGAAAGGGATCCCTACCCTGGCATCACAGTGCGGGAGAGGCTATCCAGCCTGACGGAGATACCTGAGTCTAGGATTCAGGTAAGCGCTTTGGTCATTTGTTACAACGTCTGTTCAACACCCTCTCTTCTGGTTAACGAGGCTTTTCGGATTACCGATGTCATGCCACTCTGTAAACAAACCACCCCAGATCTAACTCTTAGGTGCCCCTTGATTGCCTCTGCCCCAAGAAGGGGCCCTGGCACTCTTTTCCGGGGACGTTCACAACAAGCAAGGCCCCGATATGTGGCGGAGCTCAGAGCAAAAACCCTGGCCTCGAACGACTATGGACCGACGGGATGGCCTTAGTAGGGTTCTTCTGCCACGGGGCGTATGGCTCCCGGAGTGCCGGCTTGTTGTGAATGGCACTGCAATAGTGACATGATATGGCTCTTGTAACGTCGGGATCCGAATCCCGCTATACCGGCTCCAAGGAAACTGGTATTGGAGGGTGGGTGGTGGTTAAAGACTGGGGCACGTTTTCCCAAGGGGAATACCTGGAATATACGTTTTCCCTTTTGCTGGCTCAGCGTTTAGAGAGGCGCCCCGTGAAATGGTGCTCTGCCCTCTCCTTGCTTCCCCTTTCTTTGGTGACTGGTCAGGGTCTGGAGCTCTTCAGCTGGCCGGTGGCAACAACACGCGTTCGGTTGTGCCATGTAAAGGGATACTGGAGGATCTGGATCGAGAAGTGTTTCCAGCAAGAGCAACGCGCTTCTGTCCTCCCAGATGAGCTGAGGCTCAAGCGGTCTGGAGAGCGCCCCCCCCCCCCCGTCCCGTTTCGTTTTGGCTCCTCTCCTGAGTTAATGGCTTTGGTGCACTCTTGGGACCCGATCCTGCAACTAGATGTTGGCGGAATTCGGAGATCTGTTCCCTTCCCGCGATTATAACCGCTGTCAGGAAGGTCCCGTTGTGGCCCGAATCTGAATTGATCTCTATGGGAGTTGAAACCTGAGAGAGGGCTCCAGCGTGACCTTCCCTGAAATTGTTACAATCTGCCGAGTACTGATCTCCAGATTCCAGTATTTATTTGGGGGGTGGGAAATACCTGCTACCACTCACTGGAAATGTTTGCTTGTTTAAAAAACTACTGTAGTGCCTCCAAAACCCACTGTCGTAAACAACCCCAAACAGCCTTTTGCTTGCAAACCTTATTCCCATAGCTGTGGGGCCATCAGAGATGCAGCAAAATTAATAAAGCTTTGATTTAGAGTCCAGTTGTGGAGTCACTATTCAAACTGAGCCCTCACTCAGGCAAATAATTCCACAGATGTCAGTTAGACCAGTGGTTCTGAACCAGGGGTACACAAACATCTTCTATGGGGGTACATCCATTCAGCTAGATATTTTGCCTAGTTTTACAACACACTATGTTAAAAAGCACCAGCCAAGTCAGTACAAACTAAAATTTCATACAATTACTTTATACTTCTCTATAAACTATACATTGAAATGCAAGTACAATATTTATATTTGAATTTATTTTATAATTGTATGTTAAGAGAAAGTAAGCAATTTTACAGTACTAATATGCTGTGACACTTTTTGTAAGCAAGTAGTTTTTAAGTGAGGTGAAACTTGGGGTACACAAGACAAATCAGACTCCTGAAAGGGGTACAGTAGTCTGGAAAGGTTGAGGACTACGGAGTTAGACTACTGGGTAGAGCAAGCCCTCGCCAACATAAGGGGGAGCACAATCTGGCCCTTACTAGGGAGCTATAACTTGAATCTGGATTGTAAATAAATTTAAAACAAAAACCTCTCTGAGCTTAGCTCCTTACAAGGACAGGGGAAATAGAAACATTGAGGCCTGACTGATCTCTGCTACTCCCATTGAGGGCAGAGGGGTTCAATTGGATCATGGGTGGGGCCCATTATTTGCCAAGTAACAGGGCCAAACCCCTATTTTCCAACTGGGTGGAAAAGGGAAACAAAGTAAGGTTTGAATTTTGTTGTTGACTAAAGCTGGTACTCAACGAGAGTTATTTTTAACTCTTGAAACTTTGACAAGTTAAGTTACAATTGAATCCTTCCCCACGATTCACTCATTTCAACCAGCCCCAGTAGTGACTTAGTTGCAAATTTCTCAAACAGCTGGCAAGAACCTGATCAAACTCCCACTAAAATGAATGGGAGCCTTTCCATTGACTCTTATGGGAACTGAATGGGGCTTCTGCCCTCTAAAGGGTGTTACAGTTTTCCTTAGCAAAATATTTCAGAGTGAGAGGGACATAAATACCTGGCAATTCAAATAGTTAAAGAAACCAACTCTAAACTGGAAAGGGGGGGCAGGGCAAACTGGGGCCAAATTCTGCACTCTTGCACACTGAACTCCACTGAAGTAGTGCATTGACTCCAGACTTACACTGGTGTAACTGAGGAGAATTTGACCTTGTAGATTTGTGTGTGCGTGGGCTTATATCAATAAATTCACCCGCAAAGGCTCCTCTCATGGCTTCTTACTTTCTGTTAATTTCCTTCCAGGTTTGGTTTCAAAACAGAAGAGCCAGGCAGCTGAACCAAAAGAAGACCGAAGCCCCCACCTTTCGCAAACCTGATTATGGCAACAAGAAGCTGACCCACTTCAGTGTCAATCTTCCAAACAGGCCAAGAATCACACAGAGTCTTGCATCTGGTCAGAGTCAACTCAATCTACAGCCATGTCTGCCAGGAGGGAATCAAAATGTTCCTAGTCAGCCCATGCAGTATTCAGAGCAACAACTTCCTAGGTTAGATGGTCATTTCAAGGGCTTGGACAGCACTTTTAGAACAGGGACCCAAATCCAGACCCCATCAACTCATTTAAGCTCTACTTACGTGTCAAGAGAAAACCAGTTCAGTTTAGGAGCCACGGGGAGTCCTTCCCAGATTCAGCACCCTGTGCAGCCACTACAGCAACATCCATACTATCAGATATCTTTCCCTGAAAACTACTACTCAGATACAAATCTATTCCAGGCCGCTTCCCCCTTAAAACTGGGGGGGCAGCAGTGTGGTCAAGGTCCTCAATATCAAGCAGCCAAAGAAAACATACACAGGATGCCTGTCACTATCAACTACTTAAACTCTAGCCAAGGAGTGATCAATGAGGACTGTTCATATGTCAAGGCAAGCACTTCTCATCTTAGTAAGAGTCCAGTTTTAGGTCATGATGGAGGAGACCCACAAGTAAAAATGGAGCCTGCTCAGGCTGAGTGTAACATTTATTCACCTGTTTCTTCTAGCATTACTCTTCCCCCTTCAACATTTGCAAACTGTCAGGTAACATCTCAGAGGATGTTGACTCCTCTGGTTCCTTTGTTTGGGCAACAACTGAAAGAAATGATAGATGAATTTGATCCTCGTTGGTCATACATGAGAAATGAAGTCTTAGGTACTGGTCTAGATTTGCTATTTGAAAGTGAACAAAATGTAGAGCAAAGTGGTGGTAGTAGAAGTTACCCCTTCACCTCTGGTGACCAGAGTTCAAGCTGCCACTTAGGTCATACCTGAAAATGAGCTTGGTGGATATGTTCACACCTTATAAATTTGCATGATTGTCAGGGTGAAAGAGGGAAGAGGCTGAGGAGTGTTGCTGGCCAGTGTGTTTAGGGTTTGTTATGAGAGCTGTGTGAGAGTCAGTAAGGGGGGGCGGGAGGGAGGCAAGCATGTAGAAGTTGGAAGGTGGCTGCTAGAAATGAGTGAATAACTTCATCACTGAGTGTTTTCTGTTTGAGCATTGTCAACAAGTTGCTTGCAGTGATCTTGTATTAGTCTATAATTAGCTACCAGATAACTTTACTGGTCATGGACAGTTCACTGAGTATTTATTTATTTAGTCTCTGGTAGTCATACTGTGTTGGTTAGCTTTGACTGGAGGTATGGGGTTATGGGACAAGTTTTAGGGGATTATGTCTGTCTCTTCATGGGAAGAATGTACTACATATCTGGTGTGCCTACTCATGTTTAAAATTCACTTTCTATTCAGTATACTCCATTTCTTTCACTGAAAGCTAACACAAGAGGCACAAACACAAAAAAAGCAAATAGCTTTTTTTAAAATGAAAACTTAAGTGGAAATTGCAGGGAGGTGGGGTGGTATTTTTCCTACTAAATATGTGCCTTTAGTTAAAGTCGCTAGTATCCCCTCTTTCAAAAGTACTTAATGTACTTTTTTTTTTTTTTAGTGAACAAAATGTGTAGTCCTTAAAAGGCAATGTTTTGTAAAAATTGGTGGTATTCTAATTGAATTGCGTGAATTCTGCCATAAGAAAGGGTTTTTCAAAATCTTACGTTCTTTACCATTTCTCTTTCTCATAGTCCTCATCCTTTTAAGAAAAAGATGGATTAACAATATCCAGATTAAGTGGGCTGTAACAGGACTTGAAGGAAAGCATCCTTTTGAGCTGCACTCTGAATACTATACTGTAGGGTTTGATCCTGAAGAGACTGGGACCCAGCTCCTCAAAGGTATTTAGGTGCTTAATTCCCATTGATCTTGGACATCAATGAGTGTTAGACACCAAAAGACCTTTAAGAAACTGTGCCTAGAGCTCAAAGTGCCTAGAGGCTACTGAATGGGCATCCCTCTGTTTTTGCATGCGGTTTGACTGAAGTCAATGAACTCAGTGGGGTTCTGCCCAAGCTCATGCAGTTGCAGGAGTGTGGCCAGGATGTCTTAATATATGTCTTTCATAAATATTTGTATAATGCTCAAAAAATGGCTGTGGATTGTTTTTAAATGTTGGCTTCAAACGAAGATAATTTTTTTTAAAAATCAATTTCATTGTTCATTTTATAAAATAAGACAAATATAAGCTAAGTGTTTCTTTTTTACATTGATGTAGCTACAGAGAGGTAGTCCAGTGGCTTGCATATGGATTGAGAATTAACAAGTCCAGAGTTGTAGTCCTGGCTTTTACAATGATTCCATCTGTGGCCTTGGACAAATCACTTAGCCTCTCTGCCTTCATCATCCCTATATTTAAAATGGAAAGAATACTTAACTACCTCATAGGGGTCTTACAAAGTACAATAGGCTAATATCTATAAGCGTTTTGCACACAAGGCACCATGTGAGTGCTAAGTATTGTATTTATTATCAAATGATTTGTACTGATTTTTGTGATTGAATTGCCTCAGTAAACTTGGTTTCTAAAATGTATTCAGTAATGGTTATTTATTGTTTGTCACTTTAATCTCTTGATCTTCTGGGGGGGGGGGAACCTCTCTCAAGCATATTCTAAAAACTTTGCTGGCTTGGGACACGAGGTCTGATGCTAATGTGTTAAAACCACTTTCAGTCCTACTGGTTGCAATAGATTACTCACACTTAAATATGTGATGAAAGGTTAATTGGGGTCTAAAGGCTAAAATTTTATTCCCCTAATTATTTAAGTAGCCTAGTGTGGCACAAGGTGGCTTCTGTCAGGCTAGAAGTGGAAAAGAATCCTCTCGAATTTGTGTGCTGAACAGATTCAGAGCCATTTTTATAGTAGTCCTGAGGCTGCTGTTAATGAATTCACATAGCACTGGAGCTGAGCTCTGGAAATCATGGCTCCTTTGAAGTCAATGGGAGTTTTTTGCCATTGACTTGAACAGGGCCAGGATATCACACTTGTGCTTTCTGTGTGGACTCCCTGAACCAGCTTCTACTTCATCCCTGTACTGCAGAGGTTCAGTGGTTCCACAACACCTGGAATCATCCCCCCCACTGATTCTAGAGCAGTGGGCAGTCTGTGCTCATAAAAACCAGTTGGGAGAGCTTTGCCATGACTTTCAGAGTGAGCACCCAGAACTCCAGTTGAAGTCAGAGCAGCTGTGGGGTACTTGGCCTTTCTGAAAATTGGGCCTGTCTTCAAAGTGGCTTCGGGGGGGAGGGGAGATTGTGTTGTCTTAAAGACACTTCTATGCAACAGTGTGAATTACAAGATTTAAATCTTCAGATGCAGGAATTTTCGCAAAGTTTTCAGTTTTGTTCAATGAAACAAATGTCAAGGGGAAATTGTACTTCTGTTCTTAAAAGTATCATTTTGCCTTTTTTAAAAAGGGAGCTAAAGGTTCCATTGGAACATAATTATAAGAGTAAATTTAGAGACAAGATGGATGAGGTAATATTTTATTAGACCAGCTTATGTCTTGTGCCTCTCTCAACAGGGCTACAATACTGCAGATAAGAGTAATTGTGTCAGGAGCCATGCCCCTTCCATTTGTATTTGTTATGGGGGTTAACTGGGGCAACTATTACTGAATCTGACCCTATGTCCCCAATAATTTTGTAACACCTTCTGAATGGCTACTAACGGGCTCTTGGGACCTGCTCCATGCAGGTTGGAGAGACTGAGGCTGCATCCCCTTACAGCCACCTTAGCTAATAGAATCATAGGAGTGGAAGGGACCTCGAGAGGTCGTCTAGTCTAGTCCAGTCCCCTTCCCTCTTGGTGGGACTAAGTATTATCTAGACCATCCCTGACAGGTGTCTGTCTAACCTGCTCTTAAAAATCTCCAATGATGGAGATTCCACAAGCTCCCTAAGCAATTTTATTCCAGTGCTTAACCATCCTGACAATCAGGAAGTTTTTTCCTAATGTCCAACCTAAACCTCCCTTGCTCCTTGTCTTATCTCAGAGGTTAAGAACAACGTTCCCCTCCTCTTCTCTCTTTTCTCCCCCTCCCCCCCGGTAACAGTTTTCAAGTACATAATCATGTCCCCTCTATCTTCTCTTTTGCAGACTAAACAAACCCAATTTTTTCAATCTTCCTTCAGAGATCATGTTTCCTAGACCTTTCAAATTATTTTCAAAAACGAAAATGATTAAAGAAAACACAACAGCATCCACCACTACACTCTGAATTTTTTAATTTGAGAGAAGTAGCACATGTTGTTGCGTGTGGTGTTTCCAAAACTCATCAGGTTCATTACAGCTGTTGGCAAGGGCTCCTGTGGCTGAGCTCCCATTAGTTTGAGAGTCCTTTGCTTAGTAAGGACTTCAAGAGTGGAACCTTACAGTCTGACCACTCTTCTCTGCTGTGGCCAAGGAGGGGCTACTGTGGAAAAGGGGAGCAAGACTGGGGAATCCTGCAGAAAGTCTGAACTCCGCATGCACTAAGTGCTTGCTGTGTCCCAGCAAGCACAGATTTTGGGGGAATGGATAGCTAGTAGCAAAGACTTAATTTTCTAGGGTAAACTAGGCCTAAGTCAGCTTAACTACATTGCTCTGGGGTGTGAAAACTCCACATGCTTGAGCAGCGAAGTTAAGCCAGCCTAACCGCTGGTGTAGGCAGCAGTAAATTGACAGAGGCATTCTTCCCTTAACTACTGCCTCTCAGGGAGGTGGATTACCTATGCCCACAGGAGATGCCCTTCCTGTTGGTGTAGGTTATCTACAGTGAAGTATGGCAGTGGTGAACCTATGTTGCTGTAGCCTTTTAAGTGTAGACCTACACTAGCTAAGGGTATATTCAACTAGGCAAATCCAAAAGCCACAAAAGCAGAGAAAGGAATTGCACCAATAGTGTGGGCTACTACAGCCTCAGGCCTTCAAAGTTGGAGTTGTGCCTGCAAAAGGTTCTGTAGCTTGAAGGGCTGAATCTTTCCGTCCATGCATAGAGTGACATGCTGGGACTATCACACACTGGTTCCAGAAGTCTTTCCATTGATAAGCTTTGCATCAGCCTTCAAAGACTAATGGCATCTCTACTTCTGAGAGACTTTAGCTGAAAGCTACACCACCACGTCTGAAGAGAATCTATTTCAGGAGACAAATTATTAGGATGAGATTCTCAAGGACTTTTTTTTTTCTTTTTTTCTTCAAGCGGCAGAGATTGATGAAATCATTGCCTCTCCTTGCACGCACTGAGGGCATGAAAAGCACAAAAAGTAATAGGTGAAAATGGCCACTGAGTAGGAGGTTGGCGGATAGAAGCCTAAGCAGCATTGTGCACCTCTCAATGTGCAGTAGCCCTGCTCTATAAGGAGAAGGCATAGTTGGGGGAAGGAAGAGAAGTACTGCACATGATATTTTCTCCTGTGCTACAAAAGAACACATAGGCTAATACTGAGTGTGTGTGACAGTACACAGAGCACCCTGGTCTCTTGTCGGAGCTGGTTATTTACTTTGATCTTCCAGCTGCCTCTACCCTTCAGACAGGTGTAGAGCCTGCAGAACTGCTCCATGGCCAATGTGAGGTAGCTACACTAGCTTTTTTTCTCTTGGAGAAACACACGCTGCTCCCATTTAGTATCCCTTTGTGATTGGCGCAGTAATATCGGGCTGCAGGGCTTGTGTTCTGTGAATATAGTGTATACAGGGAATTGCTTTCTTCTCATTGATCAGTCCTGTAGTTTAAATATGAAAGCAGAGTCTATTATGGTTCCTTCTCACAGGCATGCATTATCTCAAGGCCAAATAGAATACATGTTTTTCCACACACAGAACATTTCGTAGCAAATATCCATGGCACACTTCAGTGCTCTATCCAAATGAGCTGATAATCTAGTGTGAATTATTTGTCCTCTCCCTTTGTTGCAAATTGCATTTATCTTAAACTGTCATGTCTAGCATGAATTTCATGATAAGGAAATCTGCCCAGACTTGTTTAATACCAACTCTCCCCTTTCTTATGCCATTTTAAAGACTTTCCACAATCTCTTTTTAGAAGATTTTTATTGAATTACATTTATTGCTTGCAGAACTCAGAGCTTTGGAGACTAAAGTCTTATGGTTCTTATTTACAGAGCAGGTGCAGTACAGGCACTGACATTACAAGCTTCCTCTAGGTTTGTATGCCCAAAGTGCCAGAGCTCTGCTCTTCAGGGACTAGCTCAAAATAAGAGTGGGTAGATTCTGAGACTGCCAAGAAAGATGCCAGTTAATGCCATTTTTGGTATGCTTTTGGTGTAGTGAATGTCTTGTCTACTGGAAGCTTGATTAAGACTGACTCATTTCACATAGAGAGATGGGTAATATCTTTTATTGGACCAACTTCCGTTGGTGAGAGAGACAAGCTTTTGAGCCAAAGAGAGCTCTTCTCCAATTCACAAAGGTCTTTTCACATAGGTCACTGAAAAAGAATTAAATGGTAACAAAAGCTTTATTCACTTACTAACTTGGCATGGATTCAAACTGGTAAATTAAAGGTAAAGATTCTGTAACCTGCTGTCAAATTTCTGAGCCATTCAGTCTCTCATTTTCCACATTTAACATACATTCTTGTCTTCTCAGAAATGTCATTGAGCACAATGAAACCAACTGGAAGCTTGAGGACCCTTATCCCATGCAATCTCTAATACGAGCCACCCACCCTAATCTTCAGCAGAGGGACACAACCAACCTCTTGCTCACTCCTTCTGGTAGCAGTATCACAGGGAAAATAAATTCATGGCCTGAACAGCTTTTTAGCAGCTCTTCTTCCTGTAGTGTTTGGCATAAGGCCATTCCTGCATTTTCTTGTTGCAAATTACTTCAAAGAACAGCTGTCTCCATTTAATAAATCAGGGCCCCAGCCTGAATGTTCAGATCTCTGATAAACAACTATTTCTTACTCCTCCCAAGATATTTGAAATCAGATGCCACATCTTACTCTCATGTATTTAAGGTATGTTGGATTTTGTCCCTATATGACACACAATTATTTCAGTGTATAGTTTTTAAAAAACCCTGCTGGTTTTCATTAAAGATTTTCTATACTCCTTGGAAACATAAACAATATATAGTTATGTTTGTGGCAAGGATTATTTGAAAATAAGGGAGGGGGGCATCGGGCAGATTTCATATTTAGTTGCAGAAACCCAGAAAAGATTCCTCAGGGGTTGACACATTCAAACACAAAAGTCTGCAGGATCTAGATATAAATTGGCAGTTTCCAATTATTATTTCATGTATTTGTATTTCACTAATATCTAGTGGCCCCAACTAAGATCAGGAACCCATTGTGCTGGGTGCTGTATCTGAAGAGCTTACAGGTAAGGCCTTGGTTGCACAAACAAGCATGTACTTAACTTTATTCCCATTGATTTCAATAGGACTACTCAGAATTGTAAAAATTAAGCATGCATGCAAATATCTGCAGGATTGGGGCCTAAATAGACAGGACAGACAAAAGGTGGGAAGGGAAGTAGTGGGCATATCAGATAAATAGTATGTAGCTGGAAAGAAATGGGGCTTTACACTTTTCCATGTTCTACTATAATAGAAAATGTGGCACTTCACAGTGTGATTAAAATGGTGCTATAATCAGACTACAGAGAAACACTACTATCCTATGCCATACTTTTTCTGAGTCTTCCCTGCTAATCCTGCAGATTCAATACAGAAGAAAGCTGGGTTCAATGGTGCTTCAAGTGTCATTAACAAAATTGTCAACTTAACTGATTGCACAGTCTTCACACCTGACACCACATTTACAGCTTTATCATCAAATCCGAAGTGGAGTTTGCAGGACTTTTAGCTAGAAAAAAAATCTTTTGACTTTTGGCTAAGGAACTCTGATATAGATTTACTAAGAGAATAAATATGGAAAATCATACCATTTTTACAGAATCACTTTTCTGACTGCTGTGTCTCACTTTTAACAGCTACTGTGAAAGTAATAAACATTCCCTTTGGGAATCTTCAGCCCATATTTAAATGAAAATACATTTTGTTTACAGGTCCCTTAATTTAAGTCCCATTCCTGAAGACTCAAACACTTGCTTACCCTTCCCTCTCCCCCGCCTCGTGAATAGCTCTGATTACCTCAGTGGGACTATTCACATTGCATAAAGTTAAGCAGGTGCATAATTATTTGCAGCACGAGGGCCTTAACTGTTGAATCTCAGAGCATAACATGAACGAGATTTGCCACGTGCTGTTTTTACGAGTCAATTTACAAGTCACGTTTTGTCTGAAAATGTCCAGCTACTGTGTTGTTACGTTAGTGCGGTTACAATAGCAGGCGTGCTAAAACGGAAGGAAACTGGAAAACAACCCCCCAAACAATTCTATATTTTGCCGGTGTGTTAACTTGGGGCGCTCAGCTCCCCTGGCTAGGCGGGTGCATCTCTGGTTTCTTGGAGCCCTGCACACAGCCACAAGCGAGCAGAGCAGGCAGGCTGTCGGCAGGACAATGCAAACCTGCAGTCACTGGGGCGGGGGGGAGCTCAGGGCCGCATCCCAAACGCCCTGGCTGTGGCTGGCACTGACAGACCCCCAGGCGGGAACGGACACACACCAGCCGCGGGTCCGGACGTGACCAGCCTGCGGCCCAGCTGCCAGAGGCGGAGCCAGGGAGCCAGTGGGGAAACACCAGCACCGGGGCGCTGTCTCGGGTCCCAAGCGGGTTTTGGGTGGGGGCTGTAGCTGCTCCCAGCGCAGTCAATGGCAACACCCTCCGCTAAGGAGGCGGCGGGGTCAGCTCCTCGCCTAGCTCCGTCAGGGGGCGCCCCCCTCCGCTCCCTGCCTGGTGTCACCGCCCCCCGCCCGGCCGAGCCGGCCAGCCGCTGTTTCCGGGCGGGAGGAGTTGGGTAGCACGCACTTCCGACCGCGGCGCCCATGCGGAGTTGCTGGAGGCCCCGGAGCGGCGGGGGTAGGTGGGACCGCCACTCGCTGAGCCCCTCCGCGCGGGGGGTGGGCCGGGCTGGGCTGCGAGTCTCCCTTCTCCGGCGGGTGGGTACCTGGGGCGGGCAGCCCCGTTGTGTCAGGGGCCGGATCCGGCTTCGAGGGAAATCAGTGGCTAATTTCCCGGCTGTGGGGGCGGGGATTTGGGGCTGACCCCAACCCCTCCCCCCCGCTCTCTTTTCCTATGTGTGAAGAAACCTGCCTCAAAGTAGGGGGAGGGGAGGGAGCTGTTGGTCGCGTGGCGATAGCCCCCAGGGCGCTGAGAGCGGGGTCCCTGTCGGGACCCTCAGGCGCCAGCTCCTCCGCTGTCAGCCCTGGCCAGTCAGACCCCATCCTTTGCCAAGCTCCCCTGCCCGTGCGGGAGCTGCTGTGGGGGTCCCTGCGTGGGTGGTCTGGTCTCCCAGACAGCCCCGCTCCTGCAATGAGCTCAGTGAACCTTTGTGCCCACGTGGGGCCTTGTTGTCTGTGTTGGGACTCCCCGCTGGCAGAGAGGCAGAGGGCTTGTATCGGAGGCCACCCCAGCAGACTCGGGTCTCTGCAGATCCTGTGATAGGATTGGGGCCTAACTGTTAAACATGCATTTTGTCAGTGACTATTGCAGTACTAACTGTAAGATTGGCACCAGTATTTTGCTACATATGGACTAGTAGAAATAAAGTTAAACATTTGCTGTATGTCTGGAATGAGAGAGTGCTACTACTGCTGTTTAGCAGGGCTGTGGAGCGGAGTGCGGAGCAGTGGAGCTGCAGGTTTTTGCCTGGAGCTGGAGTGAAGCCGGAGCATAGCTCCAAAGCCCTGCGTTTAGTTAACTGGTTTTAATGGAGCCCAGTAATTGCAACTTTTTATGTTAACCAGGGAGTTGAAGCTGCGTAAAGAAATCTTTATTCCTGATACACTTCACAATTCATGCAGCTTATAAGTCACTGATGATCTTGTGGTTAAAATACAGGACTAGGAGTCTGGTCATCTAATGAAATCTGTGGATTTTTTTTCAAAGGCATGTATTTTTATAGTAGCTAAGCACTGGCCTTAATAGACAATTCTTCTTGCTTTGTATGTGTGTTTTGATCATTTCCTTTCCGTTCCTCAGTTGTCTTAGTAGGATGCTGTTTCTCAGGGGATGACTTATTGATAATGTTGGGCTTGCATTTAGACCTGAACACTGTTAGGGTTAGTGTCAGCTTAATGAAAAGAGTTCCACAGCTGAAGTCTTCCTACTGAAAATATGTTGTCCCTTGAACCACATCTGGAAGATCTGAACATTTATCCAACATCACTTAGTCCAAGAACTAAGCCTACTTCCCAGACTTAACTGTGCCTGTCAGTGCCCCATGCCTTGAGTCTCACCACTTCCTGCTTGGTCTCCCACTTATTGAATTCTACCCTCAATTAGCGTAGGGCCCTACTCCCCTTCCCCCCACCAATACTTGAATAATGTTGGTCCATATAAATTAATGAATCTTGAGTCACTCCTAAATAAAACTGCTATTGCAGTCCATCCAATGATAAATTAATGCTGGGCAACTCCACTTCTCCCAAAATCAATTTATACCATCCTCACCCATAGATTTCTGTGGAGATGATGAGCCTTCCATGAACAAGGCCCTCTTCCACAATCATCAAAGAAATATTCAAGTGGCAACTTCATCTGTCAGAACTCACTTGAGTTTCCTTTCTCTTAGATAGGCATGACCCTCCTAGAGGAAAATTCAGCCTTTTATGTCTTAGGTGAAAAACAGGTATATAAATAATGCTGCTTCTCTTTTCTGTGTATGATGCGTAATACGTGTTTTTTCCATATGCCAGCTATGCTCTGTATCATTGGCAAAAGCAATCCATTTGACACTGGTGACAGGTGATCCCTGAGAAAAGAGATGGAGGAAAAGCACAGGAAGAAGCACCATAAGAAGCACAGTGGGCCAAAGGCTGACAAAAAAAGGAAACGTCATCTGAATGATCTAGGACTTGGAGATGATGAGGATGCTCGGAAGAGAAACCCAAAGGCCTTTGCGGTCCAGTCTGCTGTGCGGATGGCCAGAACCTTCCACAGGTATGGAGTCTTTTAGAGCATGATGGATGGGCTTGATGGATTTTTTTGTTTTGTTTTCCCCACTAAACTCATTTTTAGGTGCTGCTAGAACTGTGTTTTGTGAATTAGGCTCTGACATGCTCATTCAGCTAACATGGTTTACCACATCCACACAGCAATATATTTATTCTCTGTTATAAATGGGACAATAGTGTGGGCCTAACTGGGTCTATCATGCTGCACTACTGTGTTTGTCTGCATTATGGGAAAATCTGTTTAGCTCCTTAGTCAATGGGAGTTGTGCATCTCTGTGTGAATAGCTGAGTCCTTAATGATTACACCTATGTGAATGAGTCTCTGAAACACTTAGCACCTTAAAACAAGTGTTCTTGCTTTTTTATAACTTCACATTAAACTTTTTTATGAATTTCTTCATAAATAGGACTCAGGATTTGAAGACGAAAAAACATCACATTCCGGTAGTTGACCGAACTCCCTTAGAGCCTCCTCCTGTGGTGGTGGTTGTAGTTGGCCCTCCAAAAGTTGGGAAGAGCACTTTAATAAAATGTCTAATTAGGAACTTCACGAGGCAAAAACTGATTGAAATACGAGGTCCTGTAACGATTGTATCAGGTGAGGAAAAAAAAAGAAAAAAGAAACAAACTTTTGTTTGATACACAACATGTAGGATTTGGATAAATAGTGATAAATAGAAGGGTGACTTGATCTTAGCACATGTACATGTTCTCACACACATAATACATTTTGTTGTGAGTTCACATAGTTAAGGTATTGCAAACAGGCAGTATATATTGATACAATAATCTAAGGAAACTCAATTTGAAAATATCTTTTAAAAAAATGAGTTAGAAGTCATTTAAGGTACTACTCCCCTTACTCATTTTTGTAGTTTTATAATCCGATTTCTTTTTAAAACATTTGTCTCTCTCTGTTGCTATGTGGAAAAACACAAGCAAATGTGAGAAATTGACAAACTATTCACAAAGTGATGTGGTATATACACGACGTAAGCAAATATTTTTCTCTTGTTTTTCAATTGCAGTAATTTTAAATGTTGTTTGTAACAACAGCAGGTAAATATTTTCTAACAGATGTCTGGCTTTCTTGTGCCTTAAGAAAATAAGATACTTTCCTTGTCATAAATTTTTAACAAATTTCATCTATACATTACACATACAAAAACTGTTATGATATAATTAAAGTTGCAAAATCAAGCATGCAAATGTTAGGAAATGCCATAATTAAAGTTGTCCAACCTTTGTGCATATTAATTATGATACAGTCTTTAATTATATGATCATATACTAATTTTTCCACAGGACCCCATTTCATTCAGCACACAGATGGTGCTCAGTTAATGATCAGCTAATCAGTATTTTGTTTTCTTCTCATTCAATGTGTGGTATCAGGCCTTATTTACTACATGCTATTCAAACCCTGCTCTGAAGACAGAATCTTTAATTTCTTCATGGACATTTCTGTGGCACTCATCACTCTAGTATCTGAAGCCTTCACAAATATTATTGAGTTTATTTTCACAACACCCCTGTGAGGTGAGGGGAACAAGGTGGTATAGTCTACGGCACATATTAAGGTCAAAAGTGTCTATTGATTTTGGGTGCCCAATTTGAAATTTGGTTGATCTAATTTTTTGAAGTACTTTGTGCTTTGAACATGTAAAATCCTAAACCCATTGTCTTCAGTTGCAGCTGAGTTCTCCACACTTTTGCAAGTGCGGAACCCCTGGTTTCCAGTCAGGCCCCCTAAAGTGAGGAACAAACAATTAATGACTACTTGTGAATAGTTTGGTTTAAGTGGCTTGATTAGCATTTCATAGGAACTCTGTGGTAGAAGTGGGGATAGAACCCAGTTCTCTGGGGCAGCATTCAACTGCCTTAAACATTATCCTGTCTTTGTAATCTCCTTCAAAGTCAATACATACCTGCTTTCTTTAAAAATGAAACAGGGATCGTATAGATAAGGCTGTGAGTCTGTCACGGAGGTCACAGGTTCCGTGACCCCTGTGACTTTTGCAGTGGCTGGTGCTGGCTCAGGGGCTGCTTGAGCCCGGCAGCCCCTGGGCCAGCAGCAGCAGTTTGGGTGTGTGGGAGGGGGCTGGGGTTGGGGAGTGCGGGGGGGGGGGGCTCCCCTGCAGCTCCTAGGTGGCGGAGGGGCCAAGGGGGGCCCTCTGCGCCGCACGCTGCCTGTGCCTGCAGGCCCTGCCCCCGCAGCTCCCATTGGCTGTGGTTCCCAGCCAGTGGGAACTGCGGCAGCCAGTGCTTGTGACGGAAGCAGCGGAGCTCCTGCCCTGGCCCTTGCCTCCACCGTGTAGGAGCTGCAGGGACGCGGAGCTGGGTAGGAAGGCCCTGCCTACTGGCCCCACCAAGGCCCCCTCCCCCACCCTCATCACCAGCGGGGGTCCCGGGCCATGTGCCATGGCCCAGTCCCCTCCCCCAGTACCAGCGGGGGTCTCAGGTCACATCCCCCAGCACCAATGGCACCCCGGATTGCCCCCCCAAACCCTCTCACCCCCCTGAAAAGAACCTGCGGCTCCCCGCCCAAGTTTTAGTCAGGGTGGGTATTTTTAGTAAAAGTCATGGACAGGTCACAGGCCCATGAATTTTTGTTTATGGCCCGTGACCTGTCCATGACTTTTTGTTAGTCTCTAAGGTGCCACAAGTACTCCTGTTCTTTTTTCGTGACTAAAACGTAGCCTTTACCTATAGATAACTCTCGTCTTCATTACTCAGTCCTGCTTCATCTCTAGAACAGGACTAGCCTGTGCACCAAGTGAGGCAGAAGGCCTGTGGAAAAAATAGTATATGATCATGTAACAGACTGTCATAATAGAACCTTGCAACCTGATCTGAACCCGTCAGAACCAGATTACAAGTGCCTGCCTCGGGCCTGGTCAGATATGACTTTCCTGAACATTTGAACTTGGGTCTCCTATATTGCAGGACAGAGCCCTGACCACTGGGTTATGGGATATTCTGGGGCAGGTGTCCCTCACCTCTCCTCTTTTACTTTTTTATAAATAATTAGTCATTGGAGCAGGGACTAGAACTTGGATCTCCCACATCCCAGGGGAGTGCCTTAATCACCAGGCTAGAGAGCCATTCTCACTTTTTTCCTGGCCAAATGACTGCTGATGGTCATTATGAATTACTGTGATTTACCACTGTGGATGACATTGAATAATCATGGAAAATTTCAGTCCAAGTGGCTAAAGTTTGGCAAAGTTACAAGCAACTGAAAAATGAGTCTTATAAAATGGGGAATATCAGCCAACCAGAAGAACCAGGGGGTGCTCCCAGCCCTCCCCCCCATCATTAGGAGTTTAAGAAGTTTGAACTGGGAAGAAAACGTTGGCTAATCTATTCCATCCCCTTTATTATGGGAGAGCAACCTGTAATCCAGGAGAACAGCTGCACAATAAATCAGCACAAAGCCAACAGGAATTTAAAATTCTGCTGTCTCTGTGCGTTTAATCTCCCTGGCTGCTCTTCTGTTGGATATTTTTTATAGAGAAATAAATGTATCTATCAAAGGTGGCATTACTTGGTTTGATCACTAACAATAAATAAATTTGAGTAGCATTCCAACATATAAGCATGGCTAATTAGGGAAGTCAACTGTATCAACACAGTATTGTAGCAGAATTGATGAAATAGCTGAGACCGTTGAGGTTATATAAAGTATCTTTAGTTGGTTCACTTGTTTTTCCTTAAATTTGCGTTTTCTTCACAGGTAAAAGGCGTAGGCTAACCATTATTGAATGTGGATGTGACATTAACACAATGATTGATCTGGCTAAAGTTGCAGATTTGGTAAGTCAGCAATTGTGGAAATAGTACCTTTGCCTAGATCACACCTACAGATCATTGGCCTGATCTTTACTCCCATTGCAGTCACTGGTAAAACTCCCTTTGGCTTCAGTGGGAGCAGGATGGGTCCCTAAAAGGCCTAATTTTCTGGAGCAGTCACTGGAACAAGACCAGCTGTAACCGGAGGGAAACTGCTTTTGAATGTCTACGTGACCCTATGTTGCCCATTCTACTTCTGAACCTTAATGAAAAATCTCTTAACAAACCAAAATGGAACAACAATTTTATGCTAAACAAATTCCAATTCATCCCTATTGATGTTTGAAATGGTTTGTTAAAACATAAGAACATAAGAATGGCTATAGAGGGTCAGACCAATAGTCCATGTAGCCCAGTATCTTGTCTTCCGACAGTGGCCAATGCCAGGTGCTTCAGAGGGAATCAACAGACCAAGCAATCATCAAGTGATCCATCCCATCATCCACTTCCAGCTTCTGGTAAACAGAGGCTAAGGATACACAGAGGATGGTGTTGCATTGATAGACCTACCCACCACGAACTTATCTAGTTCTTTTTTGAACCCTATTATAGTTTTGGCCTTCACAACATCCCCTGGCAAAGAGTTACTCAGGTTGACTGTGTTGTGTGAAGTACTTTTTAATCTCTCCTTATATGGAAGCTGTTCCGTACCCCAATAATTTTTGTTGCCCTTCTTTGTACATTTTCCAGTTCCAATCTTTTTTTTTTTTGAGATGGGGCGACCAGATCTGTATACGGTATTCAAGATATGAGTGTACCATGGATATATATAGAGTCATTATATTATTTTCTGTCTTATCTAGCCCTTTCCTAATGGTTGCTAATATTTTGTTAGCTTTTTTTGACTGCTGCTGCATATTGAACGGATGTTTTCAGTGAACTATCCACAATGACTCCAAGATTGCTTTCTTTAGTAATAGCTAATTTAGACTCCATCATTTTGTATATATAGTTGAGATTGTTTTCCAATTTGCATTACTTTGCATTTATCTACTTTGAATTTCATCTGCCTTTTTGTTGCCAAGTCACCCAGTTTTGTGAGATCCCTTTGTAACTCTTCGCAGTCTATTTTGGACTTAACTATCTTGAGTAATTGTGTATCGTCACCTCACTGTCAAATTTTGCTATCTCACTGTTTGCCCCTTTTTCTAAATCCTTTATGAATATGTTGAACAGCACTGGTCCGAGTACAGACCCCTGGGGGACACCACTATTTACCCCTCTCTCTTCTGAAAACTGAACATTTATTCCTATCCTTGGTTTCCTGTCTTTTAACCAGTTACTGATCCATGTCTCTTATCCCATGTCTGCTTAATTTGCTTAAGAGCCTTTGGTAAGGGACCTTGTCAAAGCTTTCTGAAAGGCTAAATACACTATATCCACTGGATCACCCATGTCCACATGTTTGTTGACCCCCTCAAAGAACTCTAATAGAAAAAAATCTTCAGTGATCAGATTGTTCACTGTGTGGAAATGAAAACATACTGCTACATCATTTGGGTTCATCTGATGCATTCTAGCTGGTGAACCTTGGATTCGAAGGTTTGAGTGCTGCAGTCAGTGTTTTCAGATGAGAGTCTCAGTTCTGTAATTTACCTCCATCTTTGGTCTAGCATATCTGAGTCTGTTGATCTTCAGGAGAGGGTGCAAAGCTGACTAGTCTACTCAAATTTTTTGGCTGAGCTGGTGGATATGGAATATATTTTCGCTGATAGTTGATTGTGGGGTTATTTTTGGCCATTGCTGAAATTGACCAGCTAATCTCACTAGTCTTCTACTGTACACATGTTCTCTGAGACAATGAGATGCATTTAAAACATAAATAATAGATATGGTATATGCCTGAAGTTATGAATGTGTGTGATGGTGTGAAGCGCTATACCGATTTGATTGTCACAAGGTTAGGAGGACTTAATTACTGACGGAGCCATAAATCATTAATCCCTTTGCATTTTAGGGCTTGTCTACACTTACGATTTAGTGGGTCTACTGAAGATCCACTAAATCAGGTGCCGATCGCTCTCCCCTCTACTCCTGTACTCCACCTGATCGAGAAGAGTAAGGGGAGTGGACGGGAGAGCGTCTCTCGTCGACGTCGCGTAGTGTGGACCCCGCGGTAAGTAGATGTAACCTATGTCAATTTGAGTTACGCTATTCACGTAACTCAAATTGCGTAGCTTAGATCGACTTTTCCTTTTAGTGTAGACAAGCCCTTAGGCTCCTTGTTGCTGAGGAGCTAATTGGCTTTGCCTCATGTTCATGTGACTACAGGAGACGATTATCCTATGTCAATGTTCTGCTCGGTTATCATCTCTGTGACACATTACAGTAATTGCAACATATGAAGGAAGTTTGTTTATCTCACTTGTACCAAAGATCTGTTTATGATCTTAGATGCTCTAGTCCCTTAAGGCATTAAAGCAGTAGTCTCTTGAGGTAACCTAATCTTTGGTTGCATTTTTCAGATACCCAAAACAATCAAGGCCTTTATCTTTACTAATTTAATCAGACATTCCTGCAAATATTGATAAAAGCTCAATCTTGCATGTTTTAAGAGGGGACAAAGTTTGTTAGTTGAGGAGGGCCAGATTCCGATACTCTTACTCCTATTCAGTATTATCTTGCTCCTCAAAGAGCCTCATTACTGTTTGAGCAGTAAGAGGCTACTTAACTAAATAAGGATCTGTCCCTCGTTGCTGGGACTAACACTTTTTGGGGGGGGTGGGGGAGGGAGGGAAGTGGTGATTGTGCAGAAGGAGACTTTTGTTCTGACTCTTGTCTGCGGGTGGCTTTTTTTTTTGGTCCTGTAATTTTCCTGGAAAGAGGGAAGCAAAGTGAAGAAAAATTTATAAATGTCTATAGATTTAGGAGAGGGGATTTGATTTCTTAGCCTTTTCTAAAGTAAGAAGGGCTTAAAACACAACTTTTAATTTAAAAGGCCACAATTGGCTCTCTAGGTTGTGTAAAAATCCTTGGAAAGACTGCCTGACTCCTTGAGATTAAAAATTTATCAAAGCCAACACAGATTAGATGAAGAGATGGATCCTGTTTAAAAGCATGACTATTAAATTAGTTGAAGATGCTGATGGAGGGCATCTCAATAGCACCAGAGTAAATTGTTTTCATTCACTTTCAGGTTCTTATGCTCATTGATGCCAGCTTTGGATTTGAGATGGAAACCTTTGAATTCTTGAACATCTGCCAAGTACATGGCTTTCCCAAAATCATGGGTGTCCTTACCCACCTGGATACCTTCAAGAACAACAAACAGTTAAAGAAGACCAAAAAGAGATTAAAACACAGATTCTGGACAGAAGTGTATCCGGTATAATACTAAACAGTTATTTTTCATAAATGTTTGAACTGTGGAAATTGATTTAGGGGTGGGGAAAATATTCAAGTATTTAAATGTACTATATTTAAATACATGGGAGGGTAGCTCAGTGGTTTGAGCATTGGCCTGCTAAACCCAGGGTTGTGAGTTCAAGCCTTGAGGGGGCCATTTAGGGACCTGGGACAAAAATGTGTTTGGGCTTGGTCCTGCTTTGAGCAGCAGGTTGGACTAGATGACCTCCTGAGATCCCTTCTAACCCTGATATTCTGTGATTTGCATTTGTTCACAGATGTTACTGAAAGAGAAGACTGCTAATGTACCATTTAGTATTGACTCAGATTATACAATCTTTCTTTCTCTTTCTTGAATATTGACTTGTGTAATTGAGCTCTACCATCAAACAATAGGTCTGTTACAGCACTAGAGCCCAATAGTCATTCACACAAGTAATGATGTGGGTAAGGGGTGGCAGGATCAAATCCTAGATTCATGAAAGGCAGATGGTGTTGCTTTGCAGACTTTAATGTGGTGTCTAGCAATGCTAATGTTGTGTAGCTTCTGTATTTGTGTTGTGCCTGCTGCTAAAAGAAGAAAAAAGGCATGGTTTCTGTGAAACCTACATCTGCCTTTTAACAGATGCAAAAGCAAGTCTTTGCTGCTGTTGTGAGCCTTGCACACCTGGTGCCAAATTGTTGGGGATAATTTTTTGCCTTGATGAAGGCGAGATAATTAACAGAAGTTAACTCAAATCTGTTGGAGGTAATTGTAGCTTGTTGAATGGAGTCTCTTGCTTTAGTTTTAATGAGGTAGGAATTTAATTGGGGTAAGTTTTTTGTTAAACTTTTAATATAAATTTGATTGATTTAGGGTGCCAAACTGTTTTATCTCTCTGGGATGGTACACGGAGAGTACCAAAAGCAGGAAATTCATAATCTAGGACGCTTTATCTCTGTTATGAAATTCCGTCCACTTACATGGCAGACATCTCACCCATATGTCCTAGCAGACAGGTACGTGGTTTTCTTTTTTCCTCAATTCTCTGTTTGTCCTCTGCACTCCCACCCCCATGTTCTGTTTTTATAAGAATTTAACAGCCAGTCAGTTGAGAGTGTGCCAGAGATTTGATAATGGCTAAGTTAAAGTTTAATCTCTTTTTTATTACTGACATAAATGAGGGGAAATCAGTGGTGTAAGAGGGGTATTTTCAATCCTCTGCATGTAAGTTTAGCCACGCAGCTCCACTCACGTCAGTATGAGGGAATGGTGTAATTCTGTTCCTGTACACTTCTGAAAAAAGGTATTTTAATAGCACAGTTATGTAACTGTTGGGCATGCAAATGACCAATTTATTGTCTAGCTAGAATTTTATGGAGTTATCCATTACTGTGGCAGCTGGTGCATGGTATTTGTTGCTCAAAATGAGTGCAACCCCACTGATTTAAAAATCAGTTATAATAATTTGCAATCTGACTTCCGTGGAGCTGAGGCCACTTAAGTCAGTGGTAAACTTGGCCTGGTGACTTCAGTGTAATCTTGATTTGTACACAGACTTGTAGGATGAGGCACTAAATGCATATTTAGAATGTTACAGGATACTTGAACACTGTCCATAAAACATTTAAACAAAATTGCTGCTTGATTATGGTGAACTTCTCTGAAAGCACAGCATCCCAATAGCTTAGCAGCAGACAGTGAACATATCACCCTGATCTCTAATCACTGGAATGGCTCCCCATTGAATACAGAGTCTACTTCAAGGTCTCTATCCTGAATTTCAAAGCTCTCCATGGGATTGGCTCTAGCCACCTGAGAGATTGTCTCTCATTCTGTGTCCATGATCTCACACAGCAGTTAGGTTCCATTGGAACAATGAATCTGTCTACCAAAATGGGGAGGGGAAGCTTGTGAGTTCTGAAGACTGAGCTTTCAGAGGAGCTGGACCTAGCTTGCTCTTGGAAGAGATTAACCAAAATCAATAAAAAAACCAACAACCTTTCTTCTTTCAAAGTCCCATTCACGCATAAATGAGTGGGGAAAAATACCTATGAACTGATCAGAATATTTTTCTTGCAATTTGGGAAAGAAGTAAAAAACAGACATTTTGTTTTTTGCTTTTAAATACAGGGGCAATGCTCAAGTGATGTGGTCGGAGAAGTACTTAGAAAGCTGATACACAAAGTTCTCTGAAATGCACAGAGCACATTTGGGGAAACGAATAAAAAATATTCTCGAAATCTTCCAGTTCCAGTTTAGGTGTTTGCTTAACATTATTGTACATGCCTAAAAGTGAAATTGGCTAGAAAGTGACTATAAACAAAAATGAAACTGACTCAGCTGTTTTCCCTTTCTATCCCCAGAGAAAGGAGAAATGCCCCAAATGAACACACATTTAATCTTTCAGAGGTGTAATATTAGATGAAATGTTATACATTTAAAAATAAAATTATCGTCTAAAATACTCAACACATAAGAATTTTTATATAAAAAAAAAAATTACTTTAACATGACAGTGTGCCTTACTGTGTTCCTATTATCAAACACTGAAAATTTCAAATAATGATATTATACAATGTTTGTGATTTTTTTTTTTTTTTTTTTAATAAAAAAAATTTAAAATTATAAAAAAAAATATTATATATTTTTTTTTTTTTTTTTTTTTTTTTTTAAATAAAGCTGCAATAATAGTTTAATGTAGCAAGTGCAACAATTTGCTTCAGTACTTTCTTTATGGAAGATGATAGTTGAGAAAATATATTTCTAATATTTCTTCTGATATTCCCTAGAATGGAAGACTTGACAAACCCAGAAGATGTTCGAGTCAATCCAAAGTGTGACAGAAAGGTGTCACTTTATGGCTACTTAAGAGGGGCATACCTAAAAAACAAAAGCCAAATTCACATGCCAGGTAATATATCCAATCTCTTAAAATTCTTATAATTATTTTGCTGATTTATAGCTTGTAATACTATTACTGTTAAAGGGATAGTTTACATCTGTAAAAGACCACCATGCTGTAGTTAATATTTTAATATTAATATTTTGTAAAACTTTTAATTGAGAAATCTTCTTGCAGTGTTAAATCTAAACAC
Organism: Terrapene triunguis; assembly: GCF_002925995.2. Lineage (NCBI taxonomy): Eukaryota > Metazoa > Chordata > Testudines > Emydidae > Terrapene > Terrapene triunguis. The sequence continues at coordinate 456,626 of NW_020664498.1, read as the reverse complement.
AATAACAATGTACTAGCATCGAAAACCAGAAAATGAAATTGATCAGTGTAGATCTCTAGGATGATTGAAATGCAAAAAAGGTAGTGTCAATAGTGAAAAGTAAGTTAGGCTTATTTAAAATGAAAAGTTTTACATAGTGTAATAAATGAATATACTAATTAATAACTTAATGATTTAAGTTATTTTCTTTTTAACAATGCTGAGATGATGTTAGTAATGAAGGCAAGTGTATATTTAAAGGAGTGTGTTGCCAGTGATTTATAGTCCACTAGCTGATTAACTTGTAGAATGTTTTCCAGACTTAGTGGTAGGTCTTAAAAGTATTGCATGTGGTTTATCTATGCAGTGTACCATTGATGTTAAATCACTGCATGCCACAATAGAGCCCCTTTACCTCTTTATGGTGAATTGTACAGTTTTTTTTTTTTTTTTTTTTAAATCAGAGCTTTGTCAAAATCCTTTTCTTCCTTGTCCCTCACCCCAGGTGTCGGGGATTTTACTGTGAGCGATGTGAGTTTCCTGCCAGACCCCTGTGCACTTCCTGAACAGCAGAAGAAGCGTTCCTTAAATGAGAAGGATAAACTTATTTATGCCCCACTGTCAGGAGTTGGAGGTGTAGTGTATGACAAAGATGCTGTTTATATTGACCTTGGTGGAAGTCATGCTCATCAAGATGAAGAGGTGAGGAGAAAGTCTGTTTGTTTGAGTTCTCTGTTCTCCAGTAGAATATAGTTTCTGCCTAAAGAGCTAAAGAGGCAAAGCAATGGTGCTTGGAAACAGTTTGTTTTGTTTTGGTTTAGATTTTTTTTTAAAGAAACATCATCAACCCAAATGATATGCAAACATATCCTTATCCTTAAATATCTTATTTAACAACCTTCCTTACTACAGTGATTGAGAAACAAAATAGTTTTTGTTTGTTTTTTCCCAATTTCCCTCTCTTAAAAGCTGTGGAAAACAGCTAAGGAAGTAATTAATAATAAATACTTACATAGTTAATGCTCGGAAAGTATCTGAAGAGAAATGAGCTAAGTGTCATGCCATCCCTGAGAGCAGGGCCCATGTATTTAGTCTCGTTTTGCAGGTGAGGAAATTGAGGGAGAGTGGTTGTATGTCATCCAAGGAAGTTGCTCTCCGAGGCAGAGCTTGAACTTCTTCTTCGAGTGCTTGCTCATATCCATTCCAGTTAGGTGTGTGCGCGCCGCGTGCACGATCGTCGGAAGATTTTTACCCTAGCAACACCCGGTGGGTCGGCTGTGGAGCCCCCTAGAGTGGCGCCGTTATGGCGCTGGATATATACCCCAGCCGACCCAGCGCCCCCTCAGTTCCTTCTTACCGCCCCTGACGGTCGTTGGAACTGTGGAGCGCGGCTTAGCTGATCTCCACACTCCCTAGCTTCTCTTTGCTCTTGTTGTATTTAGTTATATAGATAGTTGTTCAAGTTAGTTAGTAGTTAGTTATAGTGTATATAGATATAGTTATAAGTTGTTATCGGGGGTTTAGGGGGTGTTTTTCCCCTTTTCCCCCCGGCGCGCAGCCGGGCCCATGCCCAAGGCTCCTGGCTTTAAGCCGTGCGCGTCCTGCGGGAAGCACATGCCAACTAGCGACCCGCATAGCTCCTGCTTGAAGTGCCTGGGAGAGACTCATCCAGCAGATAAGTGCCCTATCTGCAAGGCCTTCAAGCCGAGGACAAGGAAGGAGCGGGACTTTAGGCTCCGACAGCTCCTCATGGAGGCGGCGCTGAGTCCAGATCCTCCCTCGGCGCGCCCTGTCCCGGCACCGAGCGCTTCGGTGCGCAGCGCCCCGGCGGGCCCGACCGGTGCGGCAGAAAAGACTGTCCGGCACCGACCGACGTCGGCACCGCGCCCGCCCAAAGAGCCTCGGCACCGATCCATTTCGCCGGGCCATAAGAAGACCGCTAAGACACGGGACGCTGCTGCCGCGAAGATACAGGCTCCCCCGGTGCCGGGGGTAGAGCCGCGTCCGCAGCTGGACCGCCAAAGACAGGCGGCCACACCGTCGACTCCGGCACCGAGGCCGTTGAGTCCGGTGCGGACTGTTTCACCACCAAGGCTGGTGGTGGAACCTTGTCTCCCTTCCACCCCGGAGACCTTTGCCACGGCGAGAGACCTGATCGCCCTCACAGAGCCGGCGCCGTCGCAGCTCCCGGCACCGGTGGCTCCACGCGTGCTGCAGTCCAGAGGCAAGCCTGCCCTGGTGCGCCCACCGTCGCCAGCACGAGTCTCTCGGCACCGCTCCAGATCCCGAAGCAGGTCCCGACGCCGCTCGGAGTCCCGGCGCCGAGGGTCACCTCGGCACCGGTCGTACTCGCGGCCCAGATCTTCCTCGCGGCGCCGTTCAACATCCCGGCACCGCCGTGACGACCGGCACCGATCGGGGTCGAGGCGCAGCTCCCGGCACCGGTATGAGCGCCGCTCGGGCTCGAGAGGCCGCTCCCGGTACCGCGCCTCCTCCAGATCGTCGTCACGTTCCAGATCGGGATCCCGGCACCGGAGGGACTATCGGCACCGGTCCAGGTCCCGGCACCGTTCGCCGGAACAACGCAGGGACAGGTCCCCGTACGGTCGGCACCGATCGGCACCGTACCATCCGGTACCGACGGCATCGGGTTCGGCACCGCCGTGGCCGTCGAGATCGGCGTCCCGGTCATCTGAGACGGTGGAGCCCGGCCACCTGCAGGAGACCGAGGACCCGATGCAAGGGCCTGCGCATTGGTCCTTTTGGACTCCTTGGGCCTACCACCAAGCTCAGGGAGCTCCCCTGTCGGCTTCCCGCTCTGGCCGTTCGGACACCAGGGCCCCGGAGTCTACCATCTCCCGCCCTCCTCCAAGGGACGTGGAGGCTCCAGTGCCCGCACCTGCCGAGGCCCCTGACCAGGGGGCAGGAGATGCCCAACACCAGGAGCACCGGGAGCAGGACCAACCATTGGACCCCTTGCCACCGGGGGCATCTTCCTCGTCCTCTCCTGATGAGGCCGTAGCGGGCACGTCGTCCATCGGGCCGCCCCCGATAGACCTTCGCGCCCACCAGGACCTACTGCGGCGCATGGCTCGCAATCTGGACCTTCAGGTGGAGGAGGTTGCGGAGGTCCATGACCCGATAGTGCAGATCATCTCAGCGGATGCTCCATCCAGGGTGGCATTACCGCTGGTCCGCACCATCCAGGCCAACGCCACTACTATCTGGCAGACTCCGGCCTCTATTCCGCCCACGGCCAGAGGGGTTGAGAGAAAATACTTTGTCCCATCAAAGGATCATGAGTATCTGTACATTCACCCCCAACCGTGCTCACTGGTGGTTTCCTCAGTGAATGCACGGGAGCGCCATGGCCAGCAGGCCGCTGCGCCCAAATCGAAGGACGCTAAGCGCTTCGATTTGTTCGGACGCAAGGTGTATTCGGCTGGCGGACTGCAATTGCGGGCAGCGAACCAGCAGGCGCTACTGAGCCGCTACGGCTTCAATATGTGGTCCTCGATGGGGAAATTTAAAGAACTGGTTCCCCAGGACTCGAGGGACGAGTTTGGGGCCCTGGTAGAGGAGGGCAAGCGGGTGGCATGCACCTCCCTACAGGCGTCCCTCGATATAGCGGGCTCGGCCGCTAGGACCCTGGCGTCGGGGATAGCAATGCGCCGAATCTCCTGGCTCCAGGTGTCGGGCTTGCCTCCGGAACTGCAGCAGACCCTGCAGGATCTACCGTTTGAGGGCCAGGGCCTCTTTTCGGAGAAAACAGACTCGAGGCTCCAGAACCTGAAGGACTCTCGCACAATGATGCGCTCCCTGGGGATGCATGTCCCAGGGCCTCAGCGCAGGCCCTTCAGGCCGCAGCCTCAGCGGTTCTACCCTCCCCCGCCTCGTCCAAGACAGGACTTTGCTAGGAGGCGGGGTCGAGGTGGTAGGAGAAGGTCGACCGGCCCTCAACCCGGTCAGAACCAAGGCCAGTCTAGGCCACCTTCAGGGCCTAGACAAGCCTTTTGAAGGTGCGGTCGAGGACGGCACCACGACCGGTACCCAGGATCCGACTCCCCCTTTCCGGGACCGCCTCTCCCGCTTCCACCGTGCTTGGTCCCGTATAACCTCGGACCGTTGGGTCCTTCGCACGGTGGAAAGGGGATACGCCCTCCAGTTTTCCTCGCCCCCCCCCTCCCACTCCCCCTCCCCGTCCCTCTTCAGGGACCCTTCTCACGAGCAACTCCTTACACAGGAGGTTTTTGGGCTCCTCGCTATGGGGGCCATAGAGGAGGTTCCATCGGAGCTAAGGGGCAGGGGGTTTTACTCCCGCTACTTCCTGATACCCAAGTCAAAAGGGGGTCTAAGGCCCATCTTAGACTTGCGCGGGCTCAACAAATTCATAGTAAAGTTGAAGTTCCGCATGGTATCATTGGGGACCATCATCCCTTCACTGGATCCTGGAGACTGGTTTGCCGCCCTCGACATGAAGGACGCTTATTTCCACATAGCGATTTATCCGCCTCACAGGCGCTTCCTGCGATTTGTAGTAAACAGGGGGCACTACCAATTCGCAGTCCTTCCCTTCGGCTTGTCCTCGGCTCCCAGGGTGTTCACAAAGTGTCTGGCAGTCGTCGCGGCCTTCCTTCGTCGACAAGGGATACAGCTGTTCCCGTACTTGGACGACTGGCTGGTACGCGGCCGCACCAGAGACCAAGTGCAGGCCCATGTCCACATAGTGACACGCACTTTCCACGAGCTGGGCATTCTACTCAACAGAGAGAAGTCCACTCTAATACCAACTCAAAGAATAGAGTTCATTGGAGCAATCCTGGACTCCAGACATGCCCGAGCCATACTGCCAGGCAGCCGCTTTCATACCATTTCAAGCGCCATTCAAGGACTCAGGGCCTTTCCAACTACCACCGTAAGGTCATGCCTTGCCCTCTTGGGCCACATGGCCTCGTGCACCTACGTAACCAGGCACGCCAGGCTGCGACTTCGCCCATTGCAGACTTGGGTGTCATCGGTTTACCGTCCTCATCGAGACGACCTGAGCATGGTGGTCACGGTTCCGACCGCAGTCTTGGCCTCCCTCACATGGTGGACGGATCGCACGGCGGTCTGTGCAGGAGTACCCTTTCACGCCCCACAGCCCTCCCTCCACCTAGTTACGGACGCTTCATCTCTAGGATGGGGCGCTCACCTGGGGGAGCATCATACCCAAGGCCTGTGGTCGGCGTCCCAACTAGCCCTGCACATCAACGTCCGAGAGCTGATGGCAGTGCGCCTGGCTTGTCAGGCTTTCCTCAACTTCCTACAGGGCCGTTGCGTGCTGATTCTCACCGACAACACCACGGCCATGTTTTACATCAACAAGCAAGGCGGAGCCCGCTCATCTCCCCTATGCCAAGAGGCCATTCGCCTGTGGGACTTTTGCATCGCCCACTCGATACATCTCACGGCGTCATTCCTGCCTGGAGTCCAGAATACGCTGGCAGACCGTCTCAGCAGGTCCTTCCAAACGCACGAGTGGTCGATTCGCCCGGACATCATCTATTCCGTTTTCCAGAGGTGGGGGTTTCCCCAGATCGACCTGTTCGCATCTCGGGCCAACAGGAAGTGCCAGGCATTCTGCTCCCTACACGGACGAGCCCCGGGCTCTCGGTCGGACGCCTTCCTCATGGCGTGGAAAGACCATCTGTTCTACGCCTTTCCCCCATTCCCGCTGGTCCACAGGGTGCTGCTCAAGATCCGCAGGGACCATGCACGGGTAATTCTGGTCGCTCCCGCTTGGCCGAGACAGCACTGGTACACCACACTTCTAGAGCTGTCAGTACAGAGGCCGATCACGCTCCCCTTGAGTCGGGATCTCATCTCTCAGGACCACGGCCGGCTGTGTCACCCCGACCTGCAGTCGCTCCACCTCACGGCGTGGATGCTTCATGGTTGAGTCGCTCAGAGCGCCAATGCTCGCAAGCCGTCCAACAGGTCCTGCTGGGAAGTAGAAAGCCCTCTACGCGGACCACTTATTTAGCCAAGTGGAAGAGGTTCTCCTGCTGGTGTGAGCAACGAGCTACGTCTCCCTCGCAGGCTCCTATCCCCTTGATACTGGACTACCTCCTGTCCCTCAGACAGCAAGGCTTGGCGACATCCTCAATTAGGGTTCACCTCGCCGCTATTTCCGCTTTCCACCCAGGGGAACTCACGTCCTCGGTCTTCTCGAACCCGATGGTCGTTAGATTCCTCAAGGGCTTAGACCGGCTATACCCACAGCAGCGACAGCCGGTTCCAACGTGGGACCTCAACCTCGTCCTCTCCAGGCTCACAGGGCCTCCGTTTGAACCTTTGGCTACCTGCTCGCTCCTGTACTTATCTTGGAAGACAGCCTTCCTGGTAGCCATCACCTCGGCACGACGCGTCTCGGAACTCAGGGCGCTGACATCCGAGCCCCCTTACACGGTGTTCCACAAGGACAAGGTGCAGCTTCGCCCCCATCCTGCCTTTCTGCCAAAGGTGGTGTCACCTTTCCACGTGAACCAGGACATTTTCCTCCCGGTCTTCCATCCGAAACCGCACGCTACTCGTCAAGACCAGCGTTTACACTCTTTGGACGTACGCAGGGCCCTGGCTTTCTATATTGACCGTACAAAGCCATTTAGGAAGACGACGCAACTCTTCGTTGCGGTGGCCGACCGGATGAAAGGCTCACCGGTCTCTTCTCAGTGCCTATCCACTTGGATCACGTCCTGCATTCGTGCTTGCTACGACCTGGCCGGTGTACCGACGCCACGCCTCACCGCTCATTCCACGAGGGCCCAGGCCTCCTCGACTGCCTTCCTGGCTCAAGTACCGATCCAGGACATTTGTAGAGCTGCAGTGTGGTCATCGGTCCACACATTTACTACTCACTATGCGCTGGTGCAACAATCCAGAGACGACGCTGCTTTCGGGTCAGCGGTTCTGCACACAGCAATGTCTCACTCCGACCCCGCCACCTAGGTGGGGCTTGGGAGTCACCTAACTGGAATGGATATGAGCAAGCACTCGAAGAAGAAAAGACGGTTACTCACCGTTGTAACTGTTGTTCTTCGAGATGTGTTGCTCATATCCATTCCAAACCCGCCCCCCTTCCCCACTGTCGGAGTAGCCGGCAAGAAGGAACTGAGGGGGCGCTGGGTCGGCTGGGGTATATATCCAGCGCCATAACGGCGCCACTCTAGGGGGCTCCACAGCCGACCCACCGGGTGTTGCTAGGGTAAAAATCTTCCGACGATCGTGCACGCGGCGCGCACACACCTAACTGGAATGGATATGAGCAACACATCTCGAAGAACAACAGTTACAACGGTGAGTAACCGTCTTTTTTTCTGTCTTGTACTCAGACTATTTCAAATATTATGGTGCATGAGTTAAAATAATATTAAGTGTACAATATGTTTGTTACACACTGGTAAGGAGCCCATCTCTGTAATTTGCATGGTTTAATATTGAGTCTGTTCCTGTTGCCCATTTTTAGGCAGTTTTAACAATTTGTTGATTGTTCAATAGATATTTGCATAATTGATCTGTTAAACAGAAAAAAATCTTTTGGTTTGTCAGGAAGAAGTGAGACCAAATCATGAACTAGTCCAGAGCCTCATCTCCACACATTCCACCATCGATGTTAAGATGGCTTCAAGCAAAGTGTCTCTTTTCATGGACTCCAAACCATTAGGTTCAGAAGATGTGGAAAACCAAGAGTAAGTTTTGAATTTTACCAAGCAGTGGGAGACAGAACAACTTGACTAGAAGAGGCATAACACAGGCAACAGCTTTGGCCACTTGTGTATCTTAATTAATAGCTGTTTCAGTGGGCTGATATTAAAGGTGTGTGGCTTGCTTGCATGGCAGATGCACAGAAAGAGTTTGGGAGAGGTTTATTATAGAAGAGAAATGGGAGTACGGAGCTCTGAAACTTAAAGCAGACCTGTTTAAACTTCATGACTCTGTTCCCACACCTTCATTAGAACCAGATTAAGATGAGATCATCACACTTATTTTCAGTAGTGATTTTATCAGGGTTTGAACTTGTCTTCTGAGTTAAAAAGCACGGTTTCAGAGTTTCCTACTCTTTTCTGTAGCAGTCCTCCCCTAAACATGGAAAACATAATTCAACCTCAACTAAAAAATAGGTGGGCGTGGGAGTAAGGATGCTTCAGGATGTGGACGTGGATGTTTATAGGAGAAATAATTGTAGGACAGGAGTATATTTGCTTTCACCTTCAGACATGCATCTAGTTTTTCTTTTTTTCTTGGACATTTCTATTTTTGGGCACAGTAAATTATGATTATCCATTAGGTATTAACTTTTCAGAATGGAATAATCAGTACAGGGTTCTCCTTTTGTCAGGTCTTAAGAGGAAAAGAAGTCCAAGCTTTATTTGCACTTTCTCTGGTTAGTGTTGTTTCTTCTGGAAGATAAGTAATCATAGTTGTAAATATCACTGGTCTTTGTGTGAGCAACTCTGGGATTGCGGACTTCAAAGTGATGTTCAGAATCTGCTGCAGGAGTATATTTCTAATTATAGAAGAAGTTAGTAATGCCACCCTATAGATAGATTGCTTACCACTTCCCATTACAAGACTGTTTTCTGTTGCTTATAACTCTATTTAACTGTTCAGGCTGAAATTTTCCATGCTGGATGTCCACCTTCGGCTAATTATTTTTATTATTTTTTTAAACTTTTGCTTAAACAGCTAAGCTGTTTCTGAGAAGAAGATTAAGGGAAAAACATGTCTTGCTCCTGTTTTAAAAAAAAAAAAAAATCTTAACATTTCATAAAGATATCCTTTAGGTACCTCTATGTTTTCTTTTAATGAAGTTTTTTGGATGTAATTTCTACATAGCTGCTGATGACTGATACATATCTGTGATGTTTTTGATCAGTTTTTTGTTTTGTTTTTAGAGACAAGGTGGGAGCGGTAATATCTGTTATTTGACCAACTTCTGTTGGTGAGAGAGACAAACTTGCAAGCTTACACAGAGCTGTTTTTCAGGTTTGGGAAACGTACTCAGGGCAGGTCTACAGTTAAAATGCTGCATTGATGCAGCTGCGTCACTATAGTGCTTTAATGAAGACACTCTGAGCCGACGAGAGCTTCTCCTGTTGGATTAGGGCATGTTTACACGTACAGCAGTGCAGCTGCATTGTGTCTGGTGAAGATGCACTATGCCGATGGGAGAAGCTCTCCCACCGACATAGCGCTGTCCATACTGGCACTTAGGTCAGTGTAACTACACCGCTCAGGGGTGGAGTGTAGACCCAGGGCTCAGAGTGTCACAACTAAATACAAGGTAGAACAGATTGCTTAGGATAAGTAGTTAACACACATTTCAAGGGACCATTCAAGAAGAAGTGGCCTGTTAACACCCTTCTGGTGGGAGGAAAGAAAGGTGGGGAAGCAGCAATATAGGGGGTTGCTGGTGGGTTGTAGATTATTGTAAAAAGCCATACATCCAATGTCTCTCTTCAGTCCGTGATGTTTAGTGTCTCGCAAAGTTATGAAGTTAAGCTTCCAGACTCGCCTTTTGAAAGTGTTGTGCAAGTTTCCTTTAGGGAATAGAACTGATAGGTCAGATAAAGAGTGTTCACTTCGTGAAAAGTGATCACCCATAGGTGATGTGGTGTTTTTGTCTTTCATCATTTTCCTGTGTGAGTTCATTTGAAAGCATAGTAATTGTCTGGTTTCACCTTGACACAGTTGCTATTGCGCCATTTAATTCACTGGATGAGGTACATCATATGTTGTGATAGGCATGTTTAGGCCAGGGATCTTGAAAAGTGTGTTGTGCTGGGTGTCGATCATTGTAACAATGGAAATATGTTTGCAGGTTTTGCATCTATTGTTCTGGCAGGGTCTGGTGCCGCTTTGAGTTATATCCTGGTCTAAAGGGAGCTTGCTTCTGATGATGAGCTTGGGTTTTTAGTCTTGCTAGACTCTAAAACTCATGGACTGAATTGACACACTGGATTTTAAGGCTTCTTACAACAATCTATAACCTGCTACCCTGTATTCTCCCTCTCCTCCCCCCGCATCATAGAATATCAGGGTTGGAAGGGGCCTCCGGAGGTCATCTAGTCCAACCCCCTGCTCAAAGCAGGACCAAGCCCCAGACAGATTTTTGTTCCAGATCCCTAAATGGCCCCCTCAAGGCTTGAACTCACAACTCTGGGTTTAGCAGGCCAATGCTCAAACCACTGAGCTATCCCTGAAATTGGTGTGATTATATTGTGGTATTTTGACAAATAAAATATGCAGAATTTTAAAATGTGCACAGAATTTTTAATTTTTTGATGCAGATTTCCCCCAAGAGTAAAGTGTGTCGGGTAGACCTAGCCTAAGCTTTAAAGCGTCTCTCACCAACAGAAGTTAGTCCAATCAAAGCTATTACCTCACCCATCTTGTCTGTCTAATATCCTGGGACGGACATGGCTACAACAGCATTGCATACAACAATAGTTTTTTTTTTTTCCCATTTATTTCTCCATATAAAACAGTATTTATCCCCAAGTTAGAAAGGATTGAGACTCCATCACCATTGAACACAGTCCATTTTTCCTTCCCTTTTTTTTTTTTAAATAATTCACTGGTATAGCAACATGTGATACATTTTTGGTTTTTGTGAGGGTCCTGGGAGCATGGCAATCATAATCTTCAGTAAAAACAAACAAACAACTTTAGTGCAGGCACTCAGTCTAAACTAGTGGACAGCAGTGAAGAATCACTAATTTAGTTGTGACATTACCACAATGAGGCTTCTTGAACTAAGAGATTTCTTTAAGTCAGACAGTGTTGCCACTTGTTTTAATGGCACAGGTAGCCATGCTTCTGCTGTCGAGGTCACACCACCAAAATGTTCTACAGTATTTGTTTGTGACATCAAATGTTTAATTAAAGCCAATTGCATTTTTTTTTATCTTGTTCTCCATTGGGAAAGCAGATTTGTGATGCCAAAAGAAGAAAAACAAATTGATTTGAAGACTGGGAGAGTACGTCGGAAGGCAGTGTTTGAAGAAGAAAATGATGATGGAGCAAGTGATGAAGAGGAGGGTCAAAATGAAGAAATGTCTGAGGACGAGATGGATGGAAGTGAAGATGGTGATGGTGATGATGATGTTGAGGGAGAAAGTGACAAAGAGGTACCAGGGCAAGAGCTAGGTCTCAGGAGTGCCAAGCGTCTGAAAAGAGAGGAGACTACAGAAGAAACGGCAGTGGAACTGCCAGCATTTGCTGATAGTGATGATGATCTTGAGATGAGTTCAGGGGAAGAAGGGGAAACTGACCTTGATGAAAGCAAGGAAGAAGCAGAAGACCATGGAGATGAAGAAGAGAGTGACGAAAAGGAAAGTTCAGACAGCGATTCTGAATCTTCGAGCAGACAAATAAGTAAATTCACACCCCGTGAATTAGGCAGGAAAGATAAAGAACGAAGAGAGAATCATAACCTAGATCACCGCTTGGGTAAAAAAGTGGTTCCCACTACAGATTCTGGAAACTGCACAGCTGAAGAGGCATCTGAATCTGAGGCTGAAGGATCCTCCTTGGAAGAGGAGGAAGAAGAAGGATTAAATGATGACTCAGAAGCTGAAGAGTCAGATAGGAAAGGGATTCAGAATGCTCCAGAGAAGAATGTAGATGGTGTTGAATGGGCTGAATCGAAGGCTGTAGAAGATGAAGATGGTGGTGATGATGTTGAAAATCTACTGAAAGAGGAAGAGGAGTATGGAGAAGAAAATGACTTTTCTGCAGACACAGCAGGTAAATTTTCAATTTCTCATTTTCCTTTACTGTGCATTTGGCATCATGTTCATTGCTGGAGGCAGAGTCTTTTTTTTTTTTTTTTTTTTTCCCTTGGGAAGCAGTGTTGTCCAGTAGCTAGAGCAGGAAACTGCATCTCAGGAGACCTGGGTTATATTCCTTTGTAAACCATTGATTGTTTGCTTAAGCCTCAGTTTCCCGGACAGTAAAATTGATAATACCTAGCTTTTATAGAGTTCTCTGATCAAAAGCCCTAAAGACATGCAAAATTGTTATCTTTACTGTGATAAGTTTTCAAAAAAGTGAAACTTCTGTATTGTATTTGGAAAAAGTAAACCACCTTTCAGTGATTTTATTAACAGATGTAATCAGTGTCAGTGGTGAATTTATGGTGATGAAAATAGTCTAGTTTAGTCTGCAGGCTCTGGTCTTAATCTTTCTTTTACCCTTTTATTCCTTCAAAAGTTAGGAACCATCTACACTGCAAAACCAACCAAATCACTGGAGCGTGTTACAATACAGGATGAAAAATTAGAGCCGTCCATGTATATCTGTGTCACATAACGAGGTTAAAGTCCTGATCCTATCTACCAATTTTAAGTGTATTGTAATTGACTCCCTATTTAAGTTTTCTCCCTAGTGCAGATGGTCCCTTAGGGTACGTCTATACTTACCTCCGGGTCCGGCGGTAAGCAATCAATCTTCTGGGATCGATCCCGGAAGTGCTCGCCGTCGACGCCGGTACTCCTGCTCCGCGAGAGGAGTACGCGGAGTCGACGGGGGAGCCTGCCTGCCACGTCTGGACCCGCGGTAAGTTCGAACTAAGGTACTTCGACTTCAGCGACGTTATTAGCGTCGCTGAAGTTGCGTATCTTAGTTCGAAGTGGGGGGTTAGTGTGGACCGGGCCTTAGTCTAATACATTGCCAGCGGAGGAAGGAATTTACAGTGTTCTTCTCTCTCTCTCTCTCTCTCTCTCTCTCCCCCCCTGCCCCCTTCAGGTGCACTTAAGTGGAAGGAAGACCTTACCCAGAAGGCAGCCGAGGCTTTTCTGAGACAACAACAGTCGGCTCCCAACCTTCGCAAACTTGTTTATGGAACAGGTAAAAATCCCATGTGTATAAGTGTAAGTTTCTCTCCCAGCATCATGATGCTATTGCTCTGATCCCTGTATAGCCTTTTAATCATAGCCATATCAGTTAGCCATAGCCTTTGGAGTCTACTTTTCCATGGGTGCATGAGGAAATAATGGATTTAACTCTTCTTATTGGTAACAGGAGTTCACATTTAGTTTTCCTATATAAAAAGAGAATTTTGTTCTCCTAATTAAACATATCTTAGGCTAGTTTGACCTAGTATTCATCCAGAGGCTTGCTAAACATATATTTGTTGGGTCCTTCCTTTTTGAGATACAGCAATATTTTTCCAGGTGGATAGAAAGAGCGTTAAGTTCCCTTTGGTATATAGTATTTTCCCAAAACATTTAAGCTCAGCTTTTTAAAAATAAAAAAAATCTAGTAGTAGATGCTGTGCACATACCACCTATTTTGGCAACTGGCTATTTATGATCTATCTAATCAGTTGAGATTTTTGCTGTCCTCAATGAATTTTGTCTAAAATTAACCAAGCCTTCCTTGAAAGGTGAGGAAAGTGTTCATTCAGAATATGAATGAAGTTACATTTATGATGTCTGTTATAAAGTGTATTTTTTAAGATAATGATGGTAATTTGTCAAGAATCAGGCAGTTAGTTTAAAGTGAAGATAAAGCTGTCATTTACATGATGTATGCACCCTGTTTAATTCATAAGCTGATAAATTTCCAAGCAAGAGACTGGCCCCTAAACATGTACAACTCCTGTTGACATTACTGGGAGTTCTGCATACTAAGATTTGCAGTATAATGCCCTAAGAAAGTACCAATAAATTCACAAACCCAGTGTTAGCAGTTTGCAGACTGGTACAAAACAAATGGGATTTGATTTTGGAGAAATAGACAGCCTTTTTCTAATAGGTTGGGTTTTTTGTTTTATTAATTTTGTGTTACATATGGTGTTGAACAAAGACATCACAATTGCTTAATCAAAGAACAGATTTTTCAGATAAATCCAATCATCCACAAGGCACCTGATTTTTCCGTTAAAGTATGTGAAATTTTACATGTGGAATATATTTTTCCCACCGTCATGTCCCGTCTAATTAGCTCTCCAACAAAAGACCTGCCTTTGGGTTCTGATCTCAATATAGAATAATTCACTTGCTGCTGCTTTCTCTATAAGGGAATCAAACAATGTATTAGTTTTTCTGCTTTCTTAATACAAGTTGGAACACTGGTCTCCTTACTAATACACCACTTTTATGATTTGATTCCTCTTTCCTCAAACTACATCAGGCATTTAAAGATTTATGGAGCAAGAGAAGTTTTTGATTAATCTAATAAATACATATGATTTACAGATGATGCTTTTAACTGTGGCATTTTATTTAGTGGCTGAGGATGCCGATGAAGAAGATGATGCTGATGAAGAGCTTGGAGGGCTGTTCCACGTCAGCCGTCCTGACAAAGAATCCAAACAAAAGGCTAATGCCCTTGACTGCTCCAAATTTCCAGTGGAAACCCCCCAGGATTGGGATTTAGATGAGGTACTGCTTTTGGCGTGACAGCTCTTACATTCTGTATCCTTAGGAGCATGTCCAGTATGTATCCACTTACACCAGTCTTGAATTACCCTAATAAAGAACTGCTGATATGTCATGGAGACATGAAACTAACTCATATGAATTACAGACAGTTCTGCCTATGTGTCGTCTTCAGAAATTCTCATCTCCTCTTTATCCTCACCAGAGACATTTACACACAAACAGGATCTTAGGTTTTTTGCTTTTAAATAGGAAGGGGAAGTTTAAGTAAACTTAATGCTAGTGAAAGATGCTGGATGGATTGCTGTGATGACTGATGTCATCTTATTTATTCACTAAATGGTTACCCCAGAGGCACTGTAAACTTCTGTGCTGACTCACGTTAATGAGCTTTTGCTTTTTTCTGGCAGAATGATTTCTGGGGGTAGGGAGAGGTTAATTCAGTCTCCTCCACCTCTCTGTGGAGGTGGCCAGGAAGACAGTTTTGATAGTTTTGTTACGATGTGGATAGCATAGGGGTGGGCAAACTTTTTGTCCCGAGGGCCACATCTGGGTATGGAAATGATATGGCGGGCCATGAACGCTCACAAAATTGGGGGGTTGGAGTGCGGGAGGGGGTGAGGGCTCCGACTGGGCGTCCAGGCTCTGGGGTGGGGCTAGGTATGAGGGGTTGGGGGTACAGGGGGGTGGTCTGGGCTGGGACCGAGGGGTTCAGAGGGTGGGAGGGGGATCAGGGCTGTGGCAGAGGGTTGGGGCACAGGAGGGGGTCAGGGGTGCAGGCTCCAGGCGGCGCTAACCACAAGCAGTTCCTGGAAGCAGCGGCATGTTCTCCCTCTGGCTCCTACGCGGCGGCGCGGCTAGGTGGCTCGGTGTGCTGCCCCATCTGCAGGCACCGCCCCCGCAACTCCCATTGGCTGGGAACTGAGGCCAATGGGAGCTGCGGGGGCGGTGCTTAAGGCAGAGGCAGCGTGCGGAGACCCCTAGCTGCCCCTAAATGTAGGAGCTGGAGGTGGGGACATGCCGCTGCTTCCAGGAGCCACAGAGCAGGGCAAGCCCCTGACCCTGCTCCCTGGCTGGAGCGTCAGAGCAGGGCAAGCCCTGGACCCCCATACCCGGTGGGAGCTCAAGGGCCAGATTAAAATATCTGAAGGGCCGGATGTGTCCCCCGGGCCGTAGTTTGCTCACCCCTGGGATAGCAAATGGGCTGAGAGCAAGCTGTCTCTCTAAGCCAGAACAAGTATTACAGACAAAGTGTGTCGGCTGTTGAAGTGCTTTGTAGTTGTGAGAAGTGTACAAGTAACACTTTCATTTTACAGGTTATGAACAGTATTCGAGACTGCTTTGTAACAGGAAAGTGGGGAGCAGATAAAGATGCATCAAAACTGCTGGAGGAAGATGGTAGGTTTGATGCTCTTAGAATATGACTAACGGAGGAAGAACTTCTAGTGAATGCTGTGACTTAATATTTAACCCAAAACTCTGTTACGTATTTAAAAACATTTTACATTAGTAACACCCTTGCCAAGTTCTCTACCTGTTTTACATATTTGAAGCACTATGCAAGCATTAACTGATTTTATTACTATAGCTGGTATCCGTCTGTGCACAAAGAGGAGAGAAATAGCAGATTGAGATAGGGAACAGTTTACACTCTTTGAATATAGAATCTATCATATAGAATAGAAAATAGAATCCCCACTCAAGGCTGGTTGGCTTACACTTAGAGATAATTGGCTTTCAGTTTTGTAGGTGAGCTTAGCTGTTCCCTTTGAACAGATGGGATTGAAATGAACAGAAATCCTATTTGCAGAAAGTAAGTCTTGTCTCTTTGCCTTGCTGAAAAGTTGGAATTTTAGTGTTGGAGAATTTATGGAGATACTTTTTTTTTTTTTTTTTTTTTTAAAATAATTATATTATCTCCAAAGCGAAGTGTTTGACTATCGATAACTTTTGTAGAGCAAACTTCCATTTTTTAAAACCTTTTTGAAATTACTGGATCCATTTTAGATTTTTACTCTCCCTGCAGTCTCTGCCTCCACATCCTGATGGAAGCTGGAGGCTCAGGTTGCTTCGCTGATAACTTAGCGGGCAGTGTTTAAGTAGAGATAATGATAGGGTGGCTTCCAATTGTGTGGCTTTCACTTTGAGAGATGCAGAACTTCACTTGAATTTTGAGGAGCTGGAGATGTGTGAAGAAGGTAGCTGATGGTGCATTTCCAAAAGGAAAAAGGAAGAGCTACTGAAAAGCTGGGTTGCCGCTCACTTTCTACAGAATGTGGAAAAGTGGTGGGAAGAAAATGTGATAAATCAGTACAGCAACCAAAATGTGAAGTATTAGTGAGAAATAAATATACACAAAATAACAAAGGGCTTAGAAGTGTTACAGAGCAGTGCAAAAATGTTGCTAACTTACGGATTTCTTGGCTGCTGTATTTACAGAAGAACTGTATGGTGATTTTGAAGACCTTGAAACAGGGGTTGTGCACAAAGGAAAACCAGCAGCAGAAGGAGATGAGGTATGATCTCTAGCTTGATTGTTCATCAACTGCTCACATTTAATGTGTGTTTCTCTGCATGGTGGGTTGTTCTGTTTAGAACATCCTTCAGCTTCGTAGCCCAACTGGAAAGTCGCTCGTAAATCAGTAGAAACAAGGCTGCTGTAATGAAGAGAACATTTTGGTATCTGAGGGACTGGAATGAAATAGATACAGTCTCCTTTCTTTTATTTTCATTAGGATCAGATGTGCTTTTAATTTCAGGGGATCAAATAAACTATATTATTCCTTACATGGAGCTCATAATTGTAGGGGAGCAGAAATCAATTTACCATAGTTAACAGTAGAGGGCAGGCTTAATCAACTTGCTGGGTCTGAAAATCAAGTTTGTGGGTGATGGATGGTACAAGTCGAACATGATCCTGACTGCTAATACCTTTTATTTTCATGTTAGTTTTTCCTAAGTAGTGTCATAAAATAGTGGAAAACAAATGGAAGATTAGGGTGGATCACAATCAAAAGATGTCAAAATGAATTTATGCTGCAGTGTTAAATGCTGCTATGTAACATGCCCTAGTCTATGGGCTTGTCTACACCATGCTCCAGAGGCACAGCTGTGCCACTGCAGCGCTTCAGTGTAGACGCTACCTACACTTTCTGTCGATCTAGCACTATCTGCACTGGGGTTAGGTTGGTTTAACTACTCCAGTCTGACGTGTGGATTTTTCACACCCCTGAATGACGTAGTTGAGCTGACTTAATTTTCTAGGGTAGATCAGGCCTACATGCTTTGAGATCAGTATTGTGCAATATACATTTTATGGGAAAGGGCACGGTTCTAAACTTGGTCTCGTAATAATGATGGGGAAATATTTGTTTTATGTTAGTGCTATGTTGCTTTTAACTTTGTCATCATTAGGGCTTTCTAATTTTGCAAGGCATAGTAATATAGAGTGTACCTTTGTATTGGTGACATTCACCTTTTTACAGAAAGCCAGCCCTTTTTTGAGGGCTAATGTGGCACCTAATTGGTGATGAGGCCTTGCGCTAGCCCCAGGCGGATGAATTTCACCCAGTGTTTGATCTTTCATGGAATCATAGTTTTTTCCTTCCAATTTCTAATTTCTATTTGGCCCACCTAACCCTGACTGATACAGGATTGTTCCCTGCAGTATATTCTCTGGTGACTTCAAACAATGGGCTTCCACCATTTCTCTGGAGGGACTATTCCACTGTCTCATAGATCTCACTGTTATATATATTTTTTCTGATATTCAGTCTAATTTGTTTCTTGCTTAATTTCATCCTATTACTTCTGTTTAAACCTGCCTGAGTAGTTCTTTGTTGAGCAATATATAGAGAGAGATACTGGGAAATGCACCTTGCTATTATATTGAAGCAATAGCTCCACAATGGGTAAGGATGAGACTAGTTTATTGTTTAAAATGTGATTTTTCTAAGTACTCTGAAATCTACATACTTATTTGCAAATTACTGTGCCTCATGGTGTGTCCAGGGTAGGATTAGTGGTTCTAATTTGAGGTTGTTTGAACAAGGGGTTTCTGAGATGCAGCTCCCTTAAAAAATGCATGACATGAAAATATTACAGTTCTTATAATTTTTTCTGTACACACTTGGGCCTCAAACTATGGCTCTGATCCTTCCCAAACTGGTATCATCTGCTCAGGATTGATTTCAGATAAAGAGCTGACTGCAGTAATGAAATTTTTCTAAAGCTTACCTGCAAAGTAAAATTGTCTGGGAAATTGGTGTTCCACAATAGGAACTGAGATAGACTTTGAGAGAGGGGAGAGGAGAAGGTACTTTAAGATGAATGGGTCAGTCTGACAGGAGTGCTAAGAACTATTATATCAGCTTCTGTTTATCTTCCTGGGGTGGTGTTATTGATTTGAGAACATCCCACTGAGATGACTGAACCATTTCATACCTCTGCCACCCTCCTATGCTGCTGAGGGTTGTGCAGAGCTCCTTCCCTCTGAAGAGGAGTCTGGGGCTCCGTCCACTCCTTTTTGCCGCCTCCTGCTGGTAGACGTGCTCTTCCTAGCCCATCAGTCACCATCTTCTCTCTTTTTCCCATGGCTTCTCCAACACTACTGGAAGGGACAGGAGACAGGCACAGCTAGTAGCTGAGTGGGAGTAAGGTTCCAAGGAAGCCTTCTTGTGCCCTTTCCACTCCCACAACCATGGTCCTCTCCTTATCACCGCCTACTCAACAAAAAAACAAGGAAAATTCACTGCCCCAAAACTTTGTTAGTGGAGAATTAAGGTTCACTGGCAGTGCCTTGTACCCTTCCAGAGCACAGAGAGTCTATCCTTAGACCTCTGAAAACCAGGAAATAAAAAGTTAAGAGGATTAAGTATAGGCGCATTCAATGTTCTAGAAGAGTACGTGAATTCAGTTGACAATGAGATCGTGAGCTAATCTGTAGTAATAGGGACCAAATTTATTTAGGGCAAATAAATGTTGAAGATATAGAAAATATTGCAAATTTTAGATTTTTTTTTTCTTTTTTTAATTGAAGATTTTTTTTGCTTATTTGCAAAATTATTGCTAATGTCCAAACTTCCCCCAGTCCATCATCTCTGGCACAGTACCTCACTCCTGATGGGCAACACTCGTGTATTATTCAAGTCCTGATACATGTTCTTTTTTTATTAATATGTTTATTTTAACTTAAGAATGATAAATTATGCCAATTCCAAGCTCTAAGCACTCTTGGCATACATTAAAAATGCAATCCATAGCAATAAAAATACCATTTATTTTAATATTCGTTTGAAAAGCTTTCTGATGAGGACACAAGGAATGAGAGACCATGGAAACACATTTCCACTTCTTATTGAAGACATTCTTCTCCATCTGGTGAATTTATTATTAAATAGTTTATCATTTTAGGATGAAAAGCTGTGGTTATGACCGTTTGCATTATTAAATAGACCCTGGTCTACACTTGAAATTTAGATTGACCTACCTGTGACGCATGGGTGTGTGTGACCTAGCCATTGTTGTAGATGCAGTTAAGGTCAATGCAAGAACTCTTCTTTCGATTTAGCTACCACAGCTTAGGGAGGTGGATTGCCTACATTGATGGAAAACCGTCTTCTCTTTCTTGCTAGGCTGGAAGTGAAGGAGAAGAAGAGGATAAAGAAGGAAAAGAACCCAAAGCAGGAGAGGAGGAGGAGAAGAAAAAGCGCATGGACAAGAAACGCAAATTGAAGGAGATTTTTGATGCTGAATATGATGAAGGGGATGCCACATACTTCGATGATCTCAAAGGGGAAATGCAGAAACAAGCTCAGGTACAAGCTGTCAACTTGGCTATTTGTCTGACTATGAAGCTTCTTAAGTACCACACACTCTTTCTCTGGGGGACTCTTAGGGCACATCTTCACTGGCAACAGCAGTGCTTTAACGTGGCCTGTGTAGTCGCAGCAGAGCGCTGGGAGAGAGCTCTGCCAGCGCTCTTAAAAAAAACCACCTTCACCAGGGGAATAGCTCCCAGTGCTGGTGACTTTACTGGAGTGACTTTAAGCTCGGCTCCCAGGGCTGGTGCACTGTCTACACTGGCACTTTACAGCGCTGAAACTTGCAGCGCTCAGGGGGGTGTTTTTTCACACCCCGAGCGAGAAAGTTGCAGCGCTGTAAAGTGCCAGTGTCGACAAGCCCTTAGATTCAGCAACCACTGATAGCTTTTCAGCATTTATGTGCAAAACCCCATACGTTTAGAGGGATGTTTTTAATGGGTGAATAGTGTGATTCCATTACCATTTTTTAAAAAACAAAATACTGAGTCTTTTGAAGCTCTTCCTTTTAATTGACTTATTGAGTCATTATTGCTACTAAAACGTGGC
Organism: Terrapene triunguis; assembly: GCF_002925995.2. Classification (NCBI taxonomy): domain Eukaryota; kingdom Metazoa; phylum Chordata; order Testudines; family Emydidae; genus Terrapene; species Terrapene triunguis. The sequence goes on along the minus strand of NW_020664498.1, from coordinate 435,853 downwards.
ACTCACCTAAAGCTACTGTGTAAATGTTAGCTGTTTAGGGGTTCCCAAGCTGTGGTCCGTGGAACACTTAATGGTGGTTTGCAGAGAGCTAGCTAGTCACATGGTAGGTGTTTTCAATGGAAAGAAATATCAGCTGGGAAGGGGATATGAAATTAAAAGCAAGTGTAGTCTGTGATTTACCTTTAAAGAGATCAAAATCTTTATTGTACTGACTACAGCTAAAAATACAAAAATACTTTGCTAATAATTACTTATTCTTTTAAGCAATTGCTGTGGTTGCCATATGGATATTAAGGCATCACAAGCAAGTAAGTAGGTGTCCACAAGGCAAAATGTACATCAGAATGTATTCCACACTTGAAAAATGTGAGAACCCCTGTTCCAGATGTGTGATGAGAATTTTCAAAGACATTTGAGAGACAATTTGAAATGGTAACTCTGCTGCAATGTTCAGTTGTTAAATGAAACCCTGAATGTAGTTTTTAACATAGCTTTTTGTATTGCACTGACATCTTTCTGAAGAACCTTGCCGATTTATATCATAGTGTAAGGTTATTTAAAAAAAAAAGAGACCCATAGTGTACACCATCTTATCTAACAAAATCTTGTTCAGATTAGCCATTAACTCAGTTGTACCAGTTTGCATTAGTCTCTGACATAAGTACCAAACAACTAGACCTTGTGTTCTAATGTGCTTGCATAAGAACACTTAAAATGTAAACAAGCCTCTTCCAGTAAAAGAACGAGCCAATTTAGAGCTCCTGCATTTAAGGCCTGTTAGGGAAACGTATTCTAGTGATCCTCAAGCAGTGTATTGTCAACACAAGCCAGAGAGAGAGAGCCCAAGTATACTGGAGAAATCCAAAGACTTCAGAAATGTACTTGAACCACAGGATTTATCCTATATGTTAGACTCCAACATCTGCACAAACAGCATCCAGAACAATCGGTAGTGGCATAGCAAAATATAGATGTTCCTAGCAGTACAAAAACAGAGGGAAAGAACCCTCCTGTTAGTTTCAAGGATCTTTTGTTAATTACATAGAATCTTAGGTACACATAGCATCTCGCAGATAAAGACAGGCCCTCAAATAGGGCACAAGTGCTTAGATGATTTAGGAGCTCACATCCCATTTTCATAACTGATTATGGTGCCCAGATCATTTAGAATCATAGAAGATTAGGGTTGGAAGAGACCTCAGGAGGTCATCTAGTCCAACCCCCTGCTCAAAGCAGGACTAGCACCAACTAAATCATCCCAGCAAGGGCTTTGTCAAGCCAGGCCTTAAAAACCTCTAAGGATGGAGATTCCACCACCTCCCTAGGTAACCAATTCCAGTGCTTCACCACCCTCCTAGTGAAATAGTGTTTCCTAATATCCAACCTACACCTCCCCCTCTGCAACTTGAGACCATTGCTCCTTGTTCTGTCATCTGCCACCACTGAGAACAGCCGAGCTCCATCCTCTTTGGAACCCCCCTTCAGGTAGTTGAAGGCTGCTATCAAATCCCCCCTTACTCTTCTCTTCTGCAGACTAAACAAGCCCAGTTCCCTCAGCCTCTCCTCATAAGTCATGTGCCCCAGCCCCTTGATCATTTTCATTGCCCTCTGCTGGGCTCTCTCCAATTTCTCCACATCCTTTCTGTAGTGGGGGGCCCAAAACTGGACGCAATACTCCAGATGTGGCCTCACCAGTGCCGAATAGAGGGGAATAATCACTTCCCTCGATCTGCTGGCAGTGCTCCTGCTAATGCAGCCCAATATGCCGTTAGCCTTCTTGGCAACGAGGGCACACTGCTGACTCATATCCAGCTTCTCATCCACTGTAATCCCCAGGTCCTTTTCTGCAGAACTGCTGCTTAGCCAGTCGGTCCCCAGCCTGTAGCGGTGCATGGGATTCTTCCTTCCTAAGTGCAGGACTCTGCACTTGTCTTTGTTGAACCTCATCAGATTTCTTTTGGCCCAATCCTCCAATTTGTCTAGGTCACTCTGTATCCTATCCCTACCCTCCAGCGTATCTACTTCTCCCCCCAGCTTAGTGTCATCTGCGAACTTGCTGAGGATGCAATCCATCCATCATCCAGATCATTAATGAAGATGTTAAATAAAACCAGCCCCAGGACCGATCCCTGCGGCACTCCGCTTGATACCGGCTGCCAACTAGACATCGAGCTGTTGATCGCTACCTGTTGAGCCCAACAATCTAGCCAGCTTTCTATCCACCTTATAGTCCATTCATCCAATACATACTTTTTTAACTTGCTGGCAAGAATACTGTGGGAGAAGGTATCAAAAGCTTTGCTAAAGTCAAAATATATCATGTCCACCGCTTTCCCCATATCCAGAGAGCCAGTTATCTCATCATAGAAGGCAATCAGGTTGGTCAGGCATGACTTGCCCTTGGTGAATCCATGTTGACTGTTCCTGATCACCTTCCTCTCCTCCAAGTGCTTTATTTAGGCACTTTTTTTAGGCACTTTAGGCACTTTTTGAAATTTTACCCTAAATTCAGTATTGTAAGGATCTGTCCAGAAAGTCACTTGTTTCTTCTGGGCACTGTACTCAGGGTAGAGCAACATGCCCAGATGTGTTTCAGACTTTCCTATGTAAAGCTGGATCTGCTGTTTCCTAAAGGGAGCTGTAAAGGAAAGGATTTGTGGTGGCAGACATCTGTTACTCTGAAGTAAGTTACTAGAACTATTAGGGCTATCCAGACAGATACCACATAAATTAGTGTTAATTTGCTTTTCAGGTAAAACTGAAACCTTCTGCACAAGCCTTGTTCATACATGATTTTTCATGTTCCATTTTCGACCCATTAAAACTTTTCCTCTTCATCTTTCTTACATAGCTTAATCGGGCTGAATTTGAAGACCAGGATGATGAATCCAGAGTTCAGTACGAGGGCTTCCGCCCTGGGATGTATGTTCGAATAGAGATTGAAAATATCCCATGTGAATTTGTGCTTAATTTTGACCCTCACTATCCAATCATCCTGGGTGGTTTAGGCAACAGCGAAGGAAATGTGGGATATGTACAGGTATGGAGCCAAAGCTGTGTGTGCTGTGGATAGTGGTACAGCTGTGATTCAGTAGGCATGGTATTGCTGTTTATTTTTATTTCCTATTTGGCAAATGTAATTAATAGCTAAAAAAATTGAGATAGATCCTTCATCTGAGGTCCTTATGCTGAAAAAAGAAAGAGCTTTCGGCATGGTTAATTTAAAAGTCCAACGTTTGAGATTGTAACTTGGCTGCTATCCTGTTTTAATACTGGTTTGATGGTCAGAAGGAAAACGTTATCATTATTGTTATTTTGGTATTTATATTACATTAGCACAAGGAGGCCCCTCCCCCCATTGTCCTAGTTGCTGAACAAGCTCATGCAAACACATTTGCAGTTCTCTAGGGTCTATAATCTAAGGCTTAGTCTATGCTACAGACCTTACAGCGGCAGAGCTGTAAGGTCTTCCGTGTAGCTGCTCTATACCAGAGGGAGAGAACTCTTCCGCTGGCATAATTAATTAGGCTTAGTCTATGCTACAGACCTTACAGCGGCAGAGCTGTAAGGTCTTCCGTGTAGCTGCTCTATACCAGAGGGAGAGAACTCTTCCGCTGTCCACACCAGTGCTTTTGTCAGTGAAACTTTTGTCGCTCAGTGGGGTGTTTTTTCACACACCGACTAACAAAAGTTTTACCGACAAAAGTGCTAGTTTAGACAAAGTCTAAATAAGGCAAATTACAATCAAAGGTTTGGGAAAAGGGATAGATAGATGTGTATGTATGTAATCTGTGTGTGTATTGTATACACACAGTTTTAAAAAATTTTAAATAGATGAAATGCCAGCTGTCTTAGTTTAAGTCACCCTGACCATCATGAATAGACATGTTTTAAAAAAAAAAGTTCTTTGGTGGTTAAACAAGCATTTAGGAAGGATGGAAATTGCTTCAATAATCACTGATATTAGGGCTAATTCTGTGCTTTTAATATTGTTAATCTTTTCTTTTAACTAGTTACGTCTGAAAAAACATCGTTGGTATAAGAAGATACTTAAAACACGGGACCCTATAATCTTCTCCTTGGGGTGGAGGCGATTTCAGACTATCCCTATGTACTACATTGAAGATCATAACGGGCGTCATAGGCTTCTTAAGTATTCACCACAACATATGCATTGTGGAGCAACGTTTTGGGGTAATGATTACTTAGATTTACAATCTACAACCATGTGGTAAACTGCAAAACTCCCTAGCCTTAGAGGAGGCATTAGGATTTTCCTATACAAATAACCATCTGATAACTTTGGGGAAAGGAAGAATCACTTAAAACAAATGTTTATTCCCCACAGGATATAAAATAATACTAAGAATTAGCAAACGTGCAGTATGGTTAAGAGAGAGAAGGGAGGTCGAGAGGGAACTATCTAACTCCTTCATGCAGGGCTCCAGTCAAATTCTGATCAGCCTGCTGGGATATTGCATCAAGGGGGAACTGGTGACTATATGTCCAGAAAGAGAGAGCATGTTAAGGGCCCAGTCCTGCAAACACTTGCTCATGGGAGTTATTTCACTCACACAAGTAATTCCATTCACTTCAAAGTGGGACTACTTATGTGAGTAATTTGCTGAATGACTAGTTTAACCTGTCTTTTTTTTTTTTTTTTTTTGGTGGGGGATATAGAATACATCATTCTAAACACACTAATATTATTTCATCATTCTGAGACTATATTTAAACAATAGCCAGTTCTTGTCTAGCCAAACAGGTCATAATTTGTTTTATTCAATTTTGGTTTTAGGCCCCATCACTCCCCAAGGGACAGGATTTTTGGCAATTCAGTCAGTCAGTGGCACAACGGTAGGTTTATTATCACAAAATGTTACTTGGCTCTTTCTGTAGATCATTGTATCAAACAGTGAATTTTATTGGAAAGCGTACTTATGCTAAAACAAGGATATGACAGGATCTTAGAGGATCTTTTAAAATTTGTAAGGCACTCAGATACTGTGATGATGAGCATGGGATGAAGACATAGAGAAGAAGCTAGATAGATACTTCATTTGGTAAGGGTTTGAATGGAGTGATATATTCCTACTCCTGCTGGGTTGATGTTCCAAGTGTATAGGATAACCTCATTATAGTGAGATCAGATTAACTGAAGGGCAGTGACATATCTGACACAAGAGTTTCTTTCCTGCACTGTGATTGATCTGAAACCCCATTTGCCAGAAATATTACAGGTGTCTCTTCAACATTGTTGATCAATGGTGGTGTGCATACTATATTAAAGTATGCTTTTGGTTGTGTATACATTTAGGCTATGTGTAACCCTTAGAGCACAGATTCCCAACTGTGGGTCGCACCATCAGCAGCTGGATTTGGAGGTCCAGGGGATCAGTTTCAGCCTGCAAGACGATGTCATCTTCCCCCGAACGTGTCCGGACCTGTTTCACAGACACTTCACCAGAGGACTGCCATTTTGTAGATCAGATGCCTCTTGGTGTGGAATTTGTGGAGCAGGTCTGGACACATTGCCTATGTGGAGGTGGCTGTGCAGATGCCAATTTGGGCATTTACACCATCCAGCTGTGCAAGCATCCAGCTGAAGGACTTGAATGCAGAAGATCCTTATCTGTGGGCAGCAGCCTCATCAACAGAGCATCCTTTCTACTTAAGCTGGTAGGAGCCTGCGCTAGCCTTTTCTGACATGGAAATCGGCAGTGGCTTGTATGGGCCCTACCTTAGGGAGTTTATCTTCTTTTATGCCACTCTGAGTACCCTGTTGGCACTCAAGGGTAAAGAATCATTGTAAGTCATTGTCTCTGTGCTGCCCTAGTCACATGTGGCTTTCCTGAGTCCTGGCCTCATGTGCTTAACAGTGAATTCCTCTTTCTGCTTTGTGATAAGAGGCACAATGGACTCATTTTTATGCATAGTATCTGCTTCAGCCTCCAGTAGAGAGTCTGATGCAGTTATGAACAAAAAACAAGAGTCCAAGAAACGTGCTCACAAATGATGAGGCTTTCTTTAATTATGGCTTCATCAGAAAATAAGAATAGCCCTACTGGGTCAGGCCAAAGGTCCATCTAGCCCAGTATGCTGTCTTCCGACAGTGGCCAGTGCCAGCTGCCCCAGAGGGAATGAACAGAACAGGTAATCATCAAGTGATCCATCCCCTGTCACTTATTCCCAGCTTCTGGCAGTGTTTTAGTCAAGAACGAAGAAAGGCCAAAATGCCTGCTATGTCACACAGTGTTATCTTGTGAAAGCATGAAGCCTAATAAACTGAAACGACACTTGGAAACCCTTCACAAGGACCACATAGGAAAAACAAGGTCACTTGTCCAGCTCCAGAAAGAACTTTCCCATCAACATTTGCAATTCGAGAGAGCCATGTCTGTCTCTGACCAAGCTCAAAAGGCATTTGAGGGGAGTTACCACATCACACAGACCAAGAAGCCTCTCACAGTTGGAGAGACTTTGATTTTGCGAGCTGCAATCAATATGGTGAACATAATGTGCAAAGAAAACAAGGCAAACAATCTCAGAGCCATACCACTCTCCAATCCTTCGCTTCAGTGTGCTTTTGAAGTAATAGCAGCAGATCAGGAAAACACAGTGGGTGGAGTGTCTGGAAAACACGGATGCTTTTGCTCTTCAAGTTGACGTGAGCACTGAGTGCCATGATGCAAATTTCTTGGCTTTTGAGGGCCATGAAATACAGTGTTTGATGTGCTACATGCAAGACAAAAATATACCATGTGATCGCATGGTGGGCTTTTTCACAGATGGAGCTCCAGCTATGGCAGGTCACAAAGCAGGCCTGCGTGCCTCAGTAAAGAAAGTTGCTCTGTCTCCTGTGTGGATTCATTGCATACTTCACAGAGACCAACCGGCATCTAAAACTCTGAGTCCAGAGCTAGGTGAAGTTTTGCAGCAGGTCTCATCTATTGTGAACTACATCAAGGTTCGCATCTCTGCAAAACTGTATGAAGAAATAGGGTCTGATCATGACGTGCTGTTGTTCCACACTGAAGTTTATGGTTCTCGAGAGGAAAAGTACTGGGATGATTTTTTTTCAGCTGAGAGACTAGCTGCATGCCCTGCAATAGACTGCAAAAAGAGTGAATTCTTTGATTTTCTTTGTGACCAAAGGGAGATGTGCCTTCTTGCCTATGTCACAGACACATTTGGGAAATTTGAATGAATTGAAAACAGGTCTGCAAGGAAAGAACACCCACATCCTTCAGCTGAGTGATAGAATCCCAGGATTCATAAAATTGTTTTCTGGAAGAATAATCTATTGAAGACAAACTATGAATTCTTCCCGCAGCTTTGCAAGTTCCTACTTGACAATGAAATTTTTCTGCCTCCCACACAGGTGATGGCTGAGCATCACAGCCAGCTGGAGGAACGGTTTTCATCCTTTTTCCACAACTTGGATGTGACAAAGTATAATTGGATGTGACACTCCTTTCAGTGTAAGCCTGATGCCATGGACTTGCCAGCAGCTGAAATCAAATAGCTCATCGAAATTTCCTGTGATTGATTCTTGTGAGGAACATATGTCCAACTTTCTCTCCTGGTGTTCTTGTTCACTGTCCAGAATGAATATCCTGCACACTCAAACATGCACTGTGAAACTGACGGTGCCATTCACAAGCACATATTTGTGTGAAGCTGGGTTCAGCACACTTGTGTCCATCGGCTGATATCAATCTACCCTTGATGTCACATTGGAGATTAGAGGTGCAATTTTCACCATGCCACCAGACTTTGAGAAGCTGTGTTGCAACACGCAAGCCCATGTGTCACTTGAGAGATCATTAAATAAGATGCTTAATGTGTAAATTCCTTGGATTCTTTGACTGCTATGTTGCTGTCTGGGGTTATAGGAAAGAGTAAGTTTTAAAATGGGGTCACGCAGGCAAAAGATTTGGGAACCCCTGATTTAGGACTAGAGTTGTAATTCCCAGCACACGCAGATGTACATGTGCTAGCTGTTGTTGAGCTAGCATGCTAAAAATTAGTAGTGTAGCTGCAGCGAGTGACAGCACAGGAACTTAGCAGGGGATTCAGACGAGTTTGTTCTAGGCACAGCTAGCCTATGTTGCTATTTTTAGCATGCTAGCTCCATGAAAGCTCGTGCAAGTAAGTCTGTGTGAGGTGGGAATCACAACCCTAGCTCCAAGTGTAGGTATGCCTTTATTGTACGTACACTTGTATGCACTTACACCACATATTAAGGAATTCAGATCGCTCCCTGGCGAGCCCAGTAGTAACTCTTGAGGCGTTGTTTTGTTAACCCAGCCCTGAGAGAAGTGCATGTGTGTCTTCTTTTATATTGCCTTTCTGTTTGGTTTTTAAATATTTAAAGGATATCTTCATAATATCTCAACAAGAGAGGTATGATTGTTATTACAATACACAAAGTCCCTTTGCTCTGAGCCCTTCCGCATGTGTGTGTGTGTGTGTGTGTGTGTAAAATTCTTTTTCATGAAGAAACAGAGTGCAGAGTATAGTAGAAAATGGGGAAAAAATCGTAAAGATGACTTTAAAATTCATTTGAATAGCCATTCTGAATAGTTCATTAATGGGTGCTAGGGATGTGACATTGGCAGTAACTCAACCAGTTTTCATGAAGTTGATTTTAGTTTGCCATGCTGCAGTGCTACTGTTGAAGTTGTAAAGTCTGTGAACTCTGGTTATGACGTCGTGAAATAGTACCTGTCAAGTGAGTTCTTCAGTCGCTGCAGTAGGATTGTTGTTATACACATTTAATGATCTATCAATCATCCATACTGTTGTATATTTCAGCCTGATTTCCGGATAGCTGCCACAGGAGTCGTGCTTGATTTAGATAAATCCATAACAGTCGTGAAGAAATTAAAGCTGACTGGTTTCCCATTTAAAATTTACAAAAACACATCATTTATTAAGGTATGTGTGTATACAGTAATCCTGCTAGAATGAAGGTCGGAAGGAAATGCAACTTCGGGCTCTGTTCATCAGTCTTTTTTCAGGCAGAAGTCTCAAAGTAATGGGAATTTTGCTGAGTTAGGGATGTTGAATAGGGTTTTTGGCCTTGTAATTTTTTTTTAAAGCATATTCAATACATTTTGTAAAAGTATCTTACAGGGAATATAAATTATTATGACTACCTCCATTAGCCAAACCTCACTCTTCTAAACTCTGTTGTGCCAAATACAGTACTGTCTTCCAGAGAGTTTTGTAAAAGTGGGGTGTGGATAATCAGTTGGCCAGCTTCCCCGGTGCCTGCCATCTCAGCAGAATATTAACCCAGTCTGTTCCTTCTCCAGCAGGGTTTGGTCCTATAGCATTCACAAACTGCAGGACGGAAGCTGAGCTCCTGCAGAAATTAAGACTTCCTGTACAGTTGTGGAGCTGGCTGGGGGAGGAGGTGGTGTAAGACTGAGTCTCCAAGGAGCCAAACCGCTTTGGTGAAGCCTGCAGGCTACCCTAAATCAGGGAAACAGAGCTTCAGGTTAGGGGACTTGGGGCTTGAGCCTGCAAGTTGCTGAGCGCTCTGCACCCAGTCCAACAAAGCACTCAATCGCTCACTTAACTTTAAGCCCATGAGTAGTCCCATTGACTTCTTGTATTTTATAAATGCAGAAACTCATGTCCTAGAATGCTGCATTATATTAGGTACTCCCCCCTCCTCACCCTATTTCCCCCCCAGTAATTTAAGGCAGTTACATCGTACAAGACATCTGCCAAATGTTATGTTATGGTAAACAAATCTTCAAAGGAGAAATGGGAAGATGCTTTCTAACATGTTCATGGTTGAGATGGGTGGGTGCAAAGGTGAAAACCTGAATTTATTGTTAAGAAATTTTACCTCTATTTATATGGTGTAAATTAGATGACTGTCTGAGAAGAAAAAAATAATCACTATCATAGATTCTTAATGTGATCAGTGACCGTATAAATTTAAGAACAACATTTTATGGTCCCAATTTCCTGTTTATGATAAACTGCTTGGGGATGATTGTGCTTTTGTGGCCTACACAAGTCTGTATAGAGAGTGGTAGGATTGTATTTTATTCATAATAAACATGCCATCTTTAATAAATGGTCTATAATCTTTGTGTTTCACAGGGAATGTTCAATTCTCCATTGGAAGTGGCTAAATTTGAAGGGGCGGCCATTCGCACTGTGAGTGGTATTCGAGGACAGATCAAAAAGGCTCTTAGAAAACCTGAAGGAGCGTTCAGGGCAACATTCGAAGACAAGCTGCTGATGAGTGGTGAGTAGCACTCTCCAAATAAGAGATCATCATCCCATGCCTTTCCTCCTCCTTCCCCAAGTATGGAAGCACCAGTTGTATTCTTGACTCTCTAATAACCTAAATGTGAATTCAGAGAGAACAGAATCTTTTGATTATTTATCGTGTTGATGAATGTGTGTGTGACAGAGTTGGAAAAAAATCACTTATGTTTGGTTCTTTTCAATGATGCTATTACTGAGAATAATAGGAAATACAGATGCAGAAGGTCTATTAGGTGACCTGTTTCTGCCCTCAGTTAGTTTGTTTTGTAAACGATATTCTGGAGAACTTAGAACTCTGTTTGCCTAGAGAACTCAAGCATATGCTGTACATAGCGGTGTGAGTGCTAGAAAGGGATTTTTATTATGAATCAGGGGAGAGTTGATAGCCCTTAATCAGAAGCTTTTCTCTCGTCTGATGTGTGATTACAAAGCAGATGTTTAATTTTTTAGTGATCTGCTGGGGATTCCCTACTTGACTGCAGTCGGATGATATGTGCATCAGGTCACTGTGCCCTATGCTCTGTTCTCATATGATTGTAGTTACACCATATTGAATTTGTGCTAGTGGAAAATTATAGCAGCATATAGTTTGGCTTTGAAAAACATGTAGAGGGAAGACTAATTTGGATATGCTGCTGTTGATAGGCACAGACTATATGTGACCTCCTTTGCTATAGATCATTATAAGTTTTTTAATCGGGTAGGAATGTCTAGTACAGTGATACTCAACTTGGGACTCTTCAGAAATATGCTTCTCTTTGTGTAACTTGTATGCAGGTTTTGAGGAGTCCAGAGGTATTAATACATGCATTGCTCTGCCTGATGTTCTAGAGACTGAGGATAAGAGGAGTGCTCCTCTTGTAAAATAGAAGTTAATTTAGTGTGTGGGTTGCAATTCAGTTGACTTCCTTATTCAAATGATGTTTATCTGTAGCGTGGATACAGTAAACCACATTGTCAAAAGCTAAGTGATCATGTTCTTTCCTTTCAGATATTGTCTTTATGCGGACTTGGTATCCTGTTTCCATCCCAGCCTTCTATAACCCAGTAACATCCTTGCTGAAGCCAGCAGGTGAGAAAGATACTTGGACAGGAATGAAGACAACTGGCCAACTGAGGCACGAACGGGGCATCAGACTGAAGCAAAACAAAGATTCCCTTTATAAGGTATCTTTTATATTCTTGCAATCTGTGAGTTAAAATATGTGTATGTGACCTCCTCTGTTCCTAAAATCAGTGTAAAATTAAGTGCAATGTACATACGTGTGTGTTTGTATGTGTACATCTCTTCACCCACAGAATAGTTGTCATGGCCCTTTCTGGGTGGTCTGCAGAGCAAGAACCAAGTTGTGGGGGATCGAGGTGTTGAGTTGGATGGTGGATCAATGAGAATTTACAAAGTGACCCGTGAAAAGTTGTAGAACCAGTGGGACATCCAGATAAAATGGCATTGAGGTTGATATAGGCAGACTTCTTAATTACCACAAAGACATTTGTCCTAGATGGCAAAGCTAATATCCATAATCTCGTAAAACCACATCATAGGATTTTTTGAAGATCCATAAGTGATAAGGGCTTTTGTTTTACATCTCATCCAAAAGATGTAATGAGAGGCAGTGTCCCACAGCCTCCCGCAGTGGCAGGAAGTTGTGAGGTATCCCCGCTGCCTGAGGCAGCAAGCCATCATGGGCAGTGGGGTACCTCGCAACTCCCTGGCCCCCACGGTAGTGGCAGAGGGACCCCAGCTGCTCCCCAACCACCATGGCAGAGGCAGGGGGGCCCTGGAGCTCTGAGCCCCCCACGGGTGGCAGGGACCCTGGAGCTCCCAGCTACCCCTCAGCTGCCCAGTCCCTTCCCATTTTATCATGGATATTTTTAGTAAAAGTCAGGGACAGGTCACGGGCTTCCATGAATTTTTCTTTATTGCCCATGACCTGTCCATGACTTTTACTAAAAATATCCATGACAAAATCTTAGCCTTAGGTTCACCTGTGTTATACTATGTCTACCATCCCTAGCCAAGGGCAAGAAAGACAGAGAACTAATTTTATTTGAAATGTCAAGTACTATGCACAGGAAAAGTGTTATAGAAATATGACTCTTATGTGTGTGTGAAATTTGTTTTTTCAGCCAATAGTGAGGGAGAAGAAGCATTTCAATAAGCTCCACATTCCTAAAGCACTCCAGAAGGCACTGCCATTTAAGAACAAGCCTAAGAATCATGAGAAGAAAGCTAAGCCTACGAAGGACCAGTGGAGACCAGCGGTTATCAGGGAGCCTCATGAAAAGAAGGTAAATATGTTTTATTGTGAAATTAACACTTCCTGTTTAAGATGGTGTTGCTTGGATCATGTGTGACTCTTAGTTTAATTTTAGGATCACTGAAATGTGCAGCTATTGCCAAAAATTTGTTCCTGGGATTATATCTTGCCTCCAGCCATCATTCCATCTCTGTATACGGTACATACCAGAGCTCTGTGCTGAATTGGTCCTGAGCAGACTACAGAGCAGATAGTTGCTAGGAATTGTTGTAGTAGATCATGTATGGCAAAAGTATGTCTCCCCAATTCTCCTAGTACACCTCTACCTCGATATAACGCTGTCCTCGGGAGCCAAAAAATCTTACTGCGTTATAGGTGAAACCACATTATATCCAACTTGCTTTGATCCACCAGAGTGCACAGCCCCCCCCCCCCCCCGAGCGCAGCTTTACTGTGTTATATCCGAATTCGTGTTATATTGGGTCGCGTTATATCGGGGTAGAGGTGTTTGTCCTAGTCCTCGTGTTCTCAAGATGTTTAGGTCAACGGTGTGCAGTTATCGCACCATATGGGAGTTTTAGGTATATAATTGCCTGCTTCTTTTTGCTCTTATGTTTGCCATCCAGTAATAGTAAAGAGAGGCTTTGAACACAAATTAAGAAATTGATGCAGGATTTGGGGAAAGGTAGAGGGTTTGTAAAAACGGGAGGATGTAAACCTCAATTTAGCCTTCCTGTAAAGTTAAATAATCTTATAATAATGATGATGCACAACACTTTTCAATAATCCTTCAATGCAAGGATCTCAAAATAGCTTCATAAATGATAATTAAGCCTCTTAATGTTCCTATGATTAGGCATGGTAATTATCCCCATTTTACAAAGGTGAAACAGAGTCACAGTGAGAGTAAGTGTTTGCCCAATGTCTCTGATCCTGACACTGTTCATTAAATAATATCTTTAACTCATGGTTTCCCAGGGGTTAAATTTGTTCTTTCTTTTGGGAGGCTGTTCTGTGACTCACCCAAAAGGTAACTATTTCTATATTTAACTCTGTTTTCTGTTTCAATCAGATATCAGCCCTACTTACTGCTTTGGGTACCGTGCATAGTTACAAAATAAAGAAGGCCAAATTAAACCATCGTCAGCACCTTAAAGATTACCTCAAAAGGAAGGACAAGGAGGAGGAAGAGAAATTTAAGAGGCAAAAGGAAGCCAAGAAAAAACTCTTTCGAATTATGGGACAGAAGGAGAAAAAGAGGCAGAAGTCAAGCTTGAAGGGATCTGGAGAGAGAGAGAAGTGAGTTTCTGGAGGTCTCATCAGATCTCAAATGGAACTGGAGGATAGTTATCTATGCAGTACCTACAAACATCAAATCAAAAGACAATATCTGAAACCATGCCTTGGAATAAATTGAACTTGCTATTGAGAAGACAAGGGGAAAAAAATACTAATACCACCTCTTATCATTTGGAAATGCATATAAATAAAAGATGTAAATTATTTTTTGGGGGGTAGGGGGGAATTCATATCTACTGGAAAACTGTCTCCTTTGTATTTCCGTGCAGTTACATCAATACTGCATGCTCTGCAAGCAACCATTAAACTATTTTAATGTTAATTATTGAATGTCATTCATTTATGAATGGACTACCTTGATTTCAATGGACTGCTCCCGGAGTAAGGTGCTACTTAATGTAAATAAGGGTGTCAGAATCTGTCTCTGGGTTGGTAATGCTCAAGCCTGGTCTACATTAGAAAATTAAGTCAGCATAACTACATGGCACGGGTGTGAAAAATCCACACCCTTGAGTGGCATTGTTAAGACAGTATAAGTACCTGTGTAGACAGCACTAGGTTGACAGAAGAATTCTTCCATCGACCTAGCTACCGCCTCTCAGGGAGGCAGACAGGAGAGGTCCTTCCATTGGCATAAGTATTGTCTACTTTGAAGTGCTGCAACGGCGCAGCCGTGCCTCTGTAGCGTTCTAAGTGTAAACAAGCCTTCAGTCTTTTCCTAATTCTGCCCTGCAGCAGAGCTACTGTGAAAAGGCAGGAAGCTCACTACTCTACAACAGCCACGTCCTGGAAAGGGCAAGGTGCATTATTTGGCTTTGGTGTTATAGTAAATGCCATGGAAGTGGTCACTTCCATATATCTGGGTCTTGCATTCCTGAACTTGAGCACCGCAGAAGTATTTCCCATATGCCTTCCGCTGTAGTTCAAAGCCAAGTGTTCAAAAGAAAAAATGATTCACCTGCATCCCGCCCCTGGTCAGTATTTGGGCAGTTCTTCATTGTCCACTTGGACTGTGGCTAGAACCGTGAATGCATACTCCACAACTTGTGCAAGTACTTTGGGACTCTGTCTGCCTGGGAGCAAAAAGCTGTGGATCATCCTCCCCTACCCCCCCCCCCCCCCCCCGCAAGTTAGCATAACTGTTGAAAACACCCTTAACGCACCTTTTATAAAGCACGTTGATATCTATGGATGAAAAGCAATACATAAAAACTAGGTATTTTTTTTTATTGAACTGGTGCAAAAGGCTGTATAGTCTCCCTTTACATCAATACAAACCCCTGGTTTATAATCAATTTAGCTTAAATTAGTTTAAACTACCCTGCGATAAATCATTCTTAAACTGACCTGTGTTTAAAAATAACTTTAAGTTAAACTGATGTAACATCTGTGTGTTAAATGTGTTTTTGGGGAGGGTAAGTTATATCCATGTGAAACAAAAAGGTAGAACTGCTTTAAGTGGAAAACTCAACTCCACCTTAATTATGAAAGTGTAACTTCCTCCATAATAGAGAAAAAACTATTTTGAAATCACCAGTAGAGCCTTTTTATTTTGGAAATTTATGAGGGGAAACATATTAAGTAACCATCAAGGCAGATTTTTTTTTCATTGTTTTGGACTTCAGGGGGCCCAGTATCCCCCACTTTTATGATGATAGAGAGTCTGGCCAGGTTCCAATACATTTGCTAATTGTTCCTGTGCTTTGATTTAGGATGCTCTAAGGTAGGTGCCTATAAATCCCTGCCTATAACATGAGGGAAGTGTGACACACAATGTATAGATTAAAATGACCATGGAAAATAATGGCTATAATACAGACTTTGCACAGCAGGGAGATCACATTAATACTTTATGTACCAAAAGTGAACAGAGTCTTGGTCGCATGCAGCTACATGGTTTTCATTCAGAAAGACTGGAAAATATTTGTTTTTAATAACAATAATGGCCTCTAATACACTTTGGCCTGTTTTTCACATTCAAATGTTTTAGTTTTCTCTCCATGGAATAGGAAGGGGAAGTGGCTTGTTCTCAAACATCCTGTAATGCTAGAGTGGGGCTAACTTCTAAATGGGTCCCTGGTGCGACACCATTGATGCTGGTGGATTTGCAGCTGAGAGTGATTTGGCCCAGTTCTGTGAGAACACCTGGGAAGCTTTCTGAGATGAGCAAAACTGCTGGTCATTCTCTGGGCATGGAGAAATGAATGGCTTTGTGCGACACTGGAGTAACCCCCAAAGTGGAAGGGGAACGCCCAAGGTTTGTACATGGGGAATTTATTCCAGATTCTCCAGGGGGTGGGGGGAAGGGTTGGTTTTGCTCCTGTTCAGAACGGGCACAGTGTTTGACATTTGAACACAGATGATCCTTGTGGAGACTTTGTGCCTCTGCACCCGCCCTTAGCTAATGTACTTTCCGCTAGCAGACTGCCCTAGCTCCCCTGACCTCCGCTGTGCTGTCATAGCCTGGCGGGAGGTGCACAGACATGTTACTCCTCACTCAGCATTCACTCTCATTGGTTTTGCCCTTGGGCTTGAGAGGGGGGAAGGTGGCAAAGCCCAGCCAGCCCCCCGCTCCAGCCTGGCCTTTCCCAAATACAGAGCCTGAATGCCGTGAAACCCCTGCCACATGGGCTGGTGGGGGCATATCATGGAATAGTTGTTCCCCAACCCGTTCTGTGCCCTATGGGCCAGAATCCACAGGTCCAGGCTTCTCTTGGCTCCCTTGAGCAGAGGTGAGAACATTTGGCCCCAAATTAGTCAGCAAAAAATGGCCTTTTTATGGGGCTCTTTGAAAACTGACTCTATCTTTATCTAGCATGTTATCAAACATGGAGTATATCTGATAGGGCAGGGTATTTGCAGATGTTTCCAGGAGGGTGTGGGGTAGGATCTGTCTTGGTGAACATCCCCTCTTTGCACTGTACTAGGTAACGAACAGAAGCTTGACCAGGCTCTGATCACATTTCACATTCAACTATCTGAAACAAGCCGCCTCCTCCGTGTCTCCGAAAATTGTTACAAGGTAAGCAGAGTAGAACTATCCCTGTCACAAGAATAATGTCTTGGTAATACTGTATATAGTGGGGAGAATACTATAACAAAGCCAGAGTTATCTGAGAGAATCATTGGCAATGTTCCTACAGGTGGCAGAACAAGGGTCCGCAGCTGTTCTTATCTTGAGTGAACATAGTGAATGCCACATGAGGTACAAATAACAAGCAATTTTGCTCATGTCTAATCCCCAGGCAAACTTAAAAACAACAACAATCCCTTTACACATTTTCCACATACAAATCTTCCAAGTCAATACACCATCCAGCTCTCCC
Organism: Terrapene triunguis; assembly: GCF_002925995.2. NCBI lineage: Eukaryota > Metazoa > Chordata > Testudines > Emydidae > Terrapene > Terrapene triunguis. The sequence continues at coordinate 418,674 of NW_020664498.1, read as the reverse complement.
TGAAGGAGGCTATTCATAATAAACTGTACCCAAAGTATTTCACAGAGCTAATGATCACAAGATATTTGCCACCTTCAGCCACAGATTTCAGTGGAGTTACAACAGGGCTGATTCAGCCCACAAAGTGACAATAAACATAATAGCAGGGAGAGCCTGAAAACGAAGAGGATTGGGCAATGCATCATTTTGAATGAGAGATGAGAATGGATGGAGAGTAAATGAGGGAGCTAGATGTGGAAGGAGCAGGAGGAAGGCTGCAGTATATGGGGGTTGGGGGGGGGGCAGTTCTTGCCTCAGCAGTGATGGGAAGGTGAAAGGACAGTAGAGGCCTGTGCTAGATGAGGGCAATAAGAGGAGGTAGCATTTTTAAAATGTCCTGGGAAGCAGAAGGTCAGCTGATGAAAGTTCTCTTCTACAAGGCAGATTTTCTAGTGGACAAATTGCAGCTAACTGCCCTTTGAGTCTTTTGAGAATCTTTCCCATTTGTCTTCCTTAGTATAAAAATGTCAAGTTGCTGCAGCTCACCACCATGATTTATTCACACTGAGGAAAAACTACTCTCTGGGAGATGGAATAAAATATGTGCTGTGCAATCCATTTGTATTGATGCATCCAGCTATGTAAGTTTGGAGCCAAGAGGAGTCATTTCAGTCCCAACCAGCATTTGGGAGATTTTTATTTTATACCCATTATGTTTTTAAAATGGGAGAGCTACTCTGTAGTGACAAGAAATTATGAAATAAAAGCTCCATCCACATGGCAGAGCAAACCTAGTTAATGGATGCAGTATTTAAGCACAGTTCAGGGGTTTCATGAAGAAACTACCTTGTTAGAAGACTGTTAAAACACAGTACCCTCCTGATGTAATTAAAGCATGGGTTGACCTTCTTCGTGTAGGAGTGTGAAAGAAACACCCCTCTGAATGACACAAGTTTTGCCAGCATAAGTGGTAGTGTGCACAGCGCTATGTTGGCGGGAGAGCTTCTCTCACCAACATTGCTGCTGCTGCTCGTGGAGGTGGTTTTATGTTGATGGCAGAGCTCTCTCCTGTCAGCGTAGGGTGGCTGGCTACGCAAGCAATCTTACAGCAGCTAATAGTGTAGACATAGCCTTAAATATGTCTTAGCTGTGTCTCCAAACTAGGACAAGGTTCTGGTATAATTTGGGGATACAGTTAAAAACATGGGCCTGGTTTTCATAAAGACTGAGCACCCACAACTCCAAATGAAGTCTGGGGGAGCTGCAGCTATTCTACACTTCTAAAAATCAGGGCTATGGTTTGTTCCCATGTACACTGTACTGCGTTTTAAGATTCTTTGAGGGTGATAGTGTTGACAGCACCTATTGCAATTAGGCATATTGCTTTCTCTGGAACCAAGCTTAAAGACCACCCTTGCTCTAGTTTTAAAGGTCACTGTTGATGTAGCCTTATATTCACAAACACCAGGCTTAATCATGTTGTCTGTTTTAATGTATTGTGTCCTAAATTATTGGGTTTTGAAAACAGAATCTATTAGGAAACTTAATGGAGCACCTCATTCCAATTATAAGAAATGCATTGGTGGCAGAAATTGAAATGCATAGAAGATGAATGTGTTAAATAGTTGCCTAAAATGAGGCAATAGCTTGAAATTAACCTTGTACACAGGAGTAGCTTGCTACAGGATGGTGCAAAAATGTGGTGTCACTTAAATTGCAGAGTAGAAGAAACAGTGGTTCAGTGTGTAAATGGCTAGAAAAGTCAGATAACAAAAATATATCCACAACTTTTGCACAAGTCAAAATCCTTCTCCAGGATAGCGCTCACCATGCTTTGGCCTTGGCTTTGTCTTGACTCTTACTACATTGGGCTACACCCTCTTATTTCGGCTTTTCCCTATCTCCTGACAGGAAGACTTTTGTATAGTAAATTGATATGGCAACAGATTCATGTATCAATGACCCTAGTTCAGTGTATCCAGGACCTCTGGATTTAAAAGCAGGGGTTTCTACTGCTAAACAAGCAGATCCATTAGCACCCATGGCAGTAGTGGACTCTCAAACCTCTGTGCATGGTCTAACCACTGGTGGGAAACAGAGCCATGCTCTGTTAACAGAGATTGTTCTAAATTCCTTGCACATTCAGTATGGAGGAAGGTTGTGCAAGAAGTTGCTAAGCTTTTTGGCAGGCATGTGCCTAGTAGATATTAGAGATGGAAAAGACAAGAGCTGGTGGATTAATCTGCATTATATAATTTATTTGATAAATCTTCCTCTCTGTTGTTGTTGTGCACCAATTGTCCACAAACAATTGACATTTAATCATAATTTGCCATTTTATCATAATTTAATTAAAACTATTCATGGAATACTTTCTGTGAATTATTCCTGTTCTGTAGGACATTCACAAGCAAGAAGGCTGTTTGTAGTTTGCCCACGAATTAGCAGGTGGAGTTAAAGACTATTTAAAGTTGGCAATACAGAACTTCCTTGTTTTTGTGAGGATTTTACCTCAAGTTAATATGCATTAAGAATACATGCTTTTCTGAGGGAAGACAAGGCCCCAAGAGGGAAATCCTGCCCTGCCCTTGAGGGCTTCAGGTATAATGCAGCTGAATTGGAAGAGGTCTGTGTTATAGATCTGAAGACTGCCAGGTCATTCCCTGCCAGTGAATGATGTGGGGGTGGGGAAAAATGCATCTATGTAAATATATTAGTGAAGGACCCCGGAACATCTTTAGAAGTGAATTTGGATATTGTACTAAAATGAGACTTACTGTTGCATTATTATTATTTGTATTTGGTTAATGGCAGCTGTCCCTTGAAGAATAGGGTGTGCCAGACAGCGTGTGTTAGAGATTGAGAGCAATGTGTGGCTGACTTTACCTGTGTAAGCTCCAGAAAGTGAGAACTTGATGTAATGAAGATTCCAGAAAGCAAGTCTCATTCTGGAAGGGGCATCATTAGCACTTATGGGGGACTGGGTGGCTCAGGGTATTACTAATAGATAGGTCACCAGTTAGAATACCATGCAGCTAAACAGAGATTAAAAATAGTCCCAATTTAATGGATATTTGATAGTCCCCGGTATGAGATGACTGTGTTTTGCTCTAGTCTGTAAACTTTCTGGTCCAGGAATTTTCTTATTTCTTCACTCCCTATAAATGTGTGAGCATTGGCAACACCGATATGCCTTTGGGGTGGTCAGGGGCATGTTCGGCAAGGGAACATAAATCTTATGGGGTCTAGAATTTTATGACCTGCGTATATATGTTTGGCTCATGAGGTTAAAACATCATGTCTTGAGGTTGACCAAACTGCTCGGCAGGTGCTATGGGCCAGGAGTTACCTGAAGAAATGGCTGTGGACGGGGCCGGCTGCAGGCACCAGCGCAGGAAGCAGGTGCTTGGGGCGGCCAATGGAAAGGGGCGGCAAGTCGGTGGCGGGTCCCTCAGTCCCTCTCGGAGGGACAAACCGGCTGCCGAATTGCCACCGATCGCGGCTTTTTTTTTTTTTCCCTTCTCTTTGCCGCTTGCGGCGGCAAAAAAGCTGGAGCCGGCCCTGGCTATAGAGACCATAAAGTGCTGGGTTGTGTTCTGTTTGTTAGAAATCCCCAGTCTTCCCTTGCCGCCTTCCCTACCACACCCAAAAGAAACAGAAAACAGCACCCATGCTGGAGATGACAGGAGCCTGGAGAGCACCTTTGAGTGTTTGATTCACAAATAATCCTAATAGGTTTAACTGGCTTTAATTTGGGCTTTGATCATTTCCCCCCATTGAAGTAAATGGAAGGGATGTTCATGGCTTTGCTACTGTGACTAATGTTAACTTGGAGACACTTTCCCTCTACCCCACCCAGCACAGAGCTCTCTTCTTTCAGCAAAGAAGGGGAGATAGAATTTGCCACAGGATGCCCCCTTTGCTGCTGAAGTGTACTCCAGGATCTAAGCTTTTCATTAAAAATGTGAATCCAATGTAACCAATGCAACCTTATCTGCCTGACTCAGCAGACACAGGGCAGGAAACAATAGCTCTGAAAGGTGTGAAATGCCCAATTCATCTCAACAAGGCATCAATTTTTGGAATAGAATAATGCCAATTTAAATGTCAATGTCATTAAGGCATAGACAACAAGGTCAACAGTGCAAGCTTAGGCCTTGGCTACACTTGCAGCTGTACAGCGCTGTGAGGTAAATCTGTTTTTGTGCAGCTGAATAGGGAAAAGCGCTGCAGTCTGTCCACACTGACAGCTGCCAGCACAGTGGTGTGGCCACACTTGTAACATTTGCAGCTGTGTTGGGAGCGGTGCATTATGGGCAGCTATCCCAGCATTCATGTGGCTGCAACGTGCTTTTCAAAACGGGGGGATTGTGACAGGGAGTGTGGGGGGAGAGAGAGTGCTTTCTGGAGCGTGTCAGCTCTCTATTTTGCAAGTTCTGAACTCCCGGCCCCCTGCTCATTCATTCACTCACTCAAAGCAAGCTGCAATCTGTTTGCTTTTCTCTGTGGTAGGAGCTTTGAAACCGGCACTTCCACATTCCTGCAGCCGGTTACAACAATGGAGAGGATTGGCCACTTGACAAGGTAATTAGTACAGCACTGCAAGCGTTTACACTCACACCTGTGAGTCATAGCCACTCCACTGCAGCTGTTATTCCTCTTGGAGATGTGGAGTATCTGCAGCGGTGTACCCAGGGAGACACAGCGCTGTAAGTGCCCTGCCAGTGTGGACGGGGAGTGAGTTACAGCGCTGGGGGAGGCTTTACAGCGCTGTAACTTGCAAGTGTAGCCAAGGCCTCAGTAGATAAAGCTTACACTTACCATAGGCATGGAATGGAAAGATCACACTTGTCTAACGAGATAGCTTCAGGCTGACTGGCTTCTGACTCTGCCAGTCACTGCACTGGGCCACTTTCAGAAGGGGTCCCTCCCCCAAACAGAGACCTCAAAAATTGGATCTGTATTTGCCATCAGATGCAGACAGAGCCCTGGTGTTTTTACCACTGTGCCACAGAATTTCAGAGCAGGTTTCAGTGGCTGCAGTCTGTGCTAGTCACTTGGCACCCTTGCACCTAGTCTGGGGACAGTAGTTCTTGAAATACAGGTACTAATTTTGCCAGTGCAGATGCAGCTAGGCTTTTAACAAAAGCCTCAATTCTGCAGAAACTGATTGGGGGTGTTCACTGTGACTTTGAGTCAATTCCAGCTTATTTTGATACCTGTGGAAAACATGTTGGAATGAAGTGCTTAGAAGGCTGGGATTTTTTACTGTGCTCTATTACCCCTATTTGCGAATGTACTACACCAAAACGAAGTAAGGGTACAGAGTGCTTTCATCAGATGAGATGAGCAGAGGAGGCTGGTGCATTAAACCAGCAGACCAAGCACAGCTGTGGTTCAACACAACAGCCAATTAGTGTGGGGGTTTTATTACATAAAGTTGGTTTTGAGCAGCAGTGAGACCAACTGAAGGGAGGGGGAAGAAAGTTTGTGTTAGTTAATGATAAACAGCTGCTGCCTCTTCAAAAATTACTCAGCACTGTGTGCTGATATCCCATAGTTCAGCTCTGTGTTCTAATTGCAATTATCCTACCTCCTTCCTGTGGGAGGGGCTTATTCTATAAAGGGGCTGCCCAGCTCAGGTTTGCTTTTGCCTACTGTTGTTCTATCAAATGCTGTTCCTGGTATAGAGAAGAAGGTACAGTTGAAAGAGAAAGGGGCAGATGAAGAAAGAAAAGGCAAAAGGAGGAATGATCAAGTTTGGGCAGAGTGTAGTTGTCCTTACAGGCTGCTACTCATTCTTTTTCTCAAGTAAGAAAGTAAGGGAAGGAAATAAATAAATGAAATTACAGGAAAATCTTCTGTTTGAGCTACCTCTGTGGGATATGAGACTATAAGGCATCTCCTTGTTGAGAATAGAAACCACTATAAGGCATGTTAATGCTATAAAAATAGAAGATATGTTTTAAAAATTAAATAACTAGTACAGTAAGGTAAGTAGGAGCAACAGGGATACGTTTAATAATCAAATATGATGTTACAAAAATTAGAACTGATTAGAGATGACCAGATGTTCTGTTTTTTCCCCTAAGCATCTCTGATATTCAGTTTGTAGGTGAGATGTTAATGGTGATTAACTATCTAATGTACCAAAATTCTAACCTACTTACCATTATAAAGAACAAAGAAAAATTGACTATGATGACCTATAACAAAGTAATGCCCAATCCTGCAAAGATGCAGGCATATGTTTAACTTTGAGTGTATGCCGTCCATCCCGTCCCATTGTCTTCAGTGGGACTATTGCACATGCATAAATCTTTGCAAGCTGGGGTCCAAATACACAGGGATTATTTTACTCATCAAGGACATGTAACCATCGTATTAGTGTGCTGCCAGCTGGCCTGAGCAGACATCTGAGTATATGTGAATATATGAGGCAACGAGGCAATTTGGTTAAGCCTTGCCAGACAAGGAGTAGCCTTTGTCCAATAAGCAGTGCTAGGTGAAAATGAAAGGGCTGAAAGTTCAGACCTAGGAGAACAATCACCATTTTAGGGAAGGAACTTTTTGAGGAACTGTACTGTATTCTTGTACTTGTCCATCTCTTGGTGCCTCCCTTTACTTGTTGTTTTAGGAGCCTACCTGCATAGTTTAATCTATTGTGTGTCTAGTGGGGACTGTGTTATAACAGGTTGGCCTTATTTAAACATGGTTTATGGGCACGCTTAAGCCCACAGGTAAAACACAGTTTGGTTCTATCTGCACAGGCAAGAGACAACTGGTTAAAATAAGGTCCCAGGAACACTTATGAACCCTAATACTTGCCTGTTATATGTGGGTTGTGAGGTTTCATTAACATCTGTAAAGTGCTTTGAGATTCTTAGGTGAAAGGCAGGTGGTATTGTACGTATGGCTTGAATTAGTGCTGTCTTCTTGCCTGTGTATAGCCAAGGTTCATAAAAGGAGATTTAGAAAGCATAAATCCTCAAGTAGTTAAAGCAAACCCCATTAATCTGAGGCAACTCCAGATTTAGAGTTTTTTGAAAGCTTCACAGTGCTTTATAAACCATATCTGATACTCTCTGAAATCTGAAAACTCACTCTCTCCCCTTGCAAGCCAGCTTTGATGCCAAGAACACTTAGAGCTAATTCTCTCTTCTTTGCCCTTGCCATTGACCTCATTTACAGAGATGAAAGGAGAGAAAACAATTAGTTCACTGAGAAATTCTATTATGTGCAAGGGATGTGGACATTTGATCAATACTGTAGGGTTATGGTCTCAGCTAGAAGGGGATATTTGTCTCCGGATTGACTGATGCCCGTTAGTCCCAGAAGTCTTTGCGAAGGAGTAAGATAGTGATCCAACCTTTCACTGCTGAAAATCTAAAACATACCATTTAATCTTCTCGAGTGGTGGACTAGGATGGATTTTAAACTTAATTCATCATGATGAGGAAGCGTAAGGGCTAATTAGGGAAATGTGCCTGCAGTTTAACTAATTTGTAAAAAGATAACCGATTATTTCTTTGTATGTTTGTGTCTATATTCCCTACCTCCCTCCTTCCCCTTAAGAGGCTACTGAAAGTCCTAGTCCTATAAATTGGTCAGTGCAGGCTGGATCTTTCCACCCACCTGGAACAACATGGGCTTCAAGTTTGGAGCTGGTAGTGTTCTAGGAACCTACACACTGCTGCTGTTCTGCAAATGTTCTGTCTGCTGCCTACTACAGCTCTCATTTTAGCCTTGTCAGTTAGCTCAGTTGTAACAATTCCAGATTGTCAAATAGTTTGAATAAGAGATTCTTAAAATATTAAATATACATAATATACAAAATATACATAAACTGTAGCGGTCACTCATGTACTCTTCTTTCAGCTACTTTCAAGTCACTGTAAATTACTGTCTTTTTAAGATGCGACACAAATCAGCTGCATACAAGATAACAGAGGTTATTTCTCTGTGTCTGCATTATCTTACCTTCCTCCATCTCCTTAATATGCTGCCATAGAACATAATCTGATGAGCTGATCTGTGCAGGCTGGATACTTCCATCCACATGGAAAAACATGGCCTTCAGCATATCTGTTAACAGGCAGTAAAGGTTGAACGAATCAGTGTTCCATTCTCCAAGTCTTAAGCAGAGACATAGCTGGCCCACAATTGTATAACTTGTCATGTTAATAAAATCTCATTGAATTGAGCATCAAGGTCAAGATTGTGTGACTCTGCAGACTCCCTGGTTAAGTCAGTTGGGCAGGTGAAATGGCCCTGGCTCCTTTTTAAATTGACACCTCATTGAAGCATTGTATCTGTGTATTGGGGTTGCAGGGGGCAATAGAGTTATCTTTGAGGCTACTATTGTCTGGATGGGAGACGGTTTTCTGCAGGGCTAGACGCAAGTGTAGCAGTGAGTCAGTTGCATTGTTGAAGGCTCTTTGAAACACAAGTGTTAAATACCGTGTAAAGCAGCAAATGTAGGGCAAAGACACCAAAATTGTGGGTCTGATTTTTTTTTTAACAGGATCTATGCAGATAATTTCCAATGAATGAAGCACTGACGCTGTTATAAGAAAAGGGTTAATTCAACATAACACCCCTATGAAATGTACAGAAGGATTGCTGGTGATATTAATCATAATCAGCACTTCCTATACTAATGCAGTTTAAGCACATTTATTAATTTCATGCCACTAGCAGCCTCCAGGAACAGATGATTTGCCAGATTGAGTAAGACAGTTGGTCCTTAGAGTCAGTAATCCTGCCTTCAGAAGTGGCCTATGTCTGATGTGACAGAGAACAGATATTTTGCATTTGAATAGCACCTTCCATCCATAACGTATACCTCACAGCAACCCTGATAGGTGGTTATGAGCCGTGTTTACAGAAGGGGAAACAAGCATAGAAAAGTTAAATGACCTGCGTAACGTAACAAGCTACTCAGTGGCAGAGCTGGCGAAAGTGCTGAAAACCCCTGGTCAGGGCCGGCTCCAGGCACCAGCCCACCAAGCTTGTGCTTGGGGCGGCACCTGGAGGGGGGCGGTGCGGCGCTCCGGCTCCAGCCGCCAGGGAGAGCAGGGCCACGGCCGGGCTCGCCGCCGGGGAGAGCGGAGCCCCAGCCGGGGCCCCCGCCCCCCGCCCCGCGGGCCACCCCCCCCCCGCGCCCTCCCCTGCCGCGCGGGGGGGGGGGGGCGGGGCGGCCGGAGGCTTTTTTGCCTGGGGCGGCAAAAAAGCCAGAGCCGGCCCTGCCCCTGGTTAACCTTATCTTTGCATGTATGCCTACATTGTTATTAAGCATCAGAGCTGCTGCAGTGGGGCAGTGCAGAGGGATGGCCAAGAAACAGCGCAGCTTCTGGATGTAACCATTTTGATGGGTGGGGAGAGGGAGGGCTTCTTTCAAAGAGCCATTTTGCAGTGCTGCTCCCCTTTCTGATCACTTAGTGTGTACTGCTGAGCATTGTTATCACTACACATGTATATGGAGAGTATGAGGGGGGAAAACTTCCTTTGTTTGACATAGTTGCTGAAACAAACACCACTAGACCTGCTTGTGGTAACAGTGCATTGCACTAAAACAAACTTGGTGGGCACGTTACAGGGAGGGGGTTATTGTTAGTGCTGCGATTGAGACTGGGGAGGCAGTGTGGTTTTGGGAATGGGACACTGGATTGGGAGTCAGGAGATCTGAGTTGTAATTCTGGCTCTGGCCTGCTGCATGACCTTGAGCAAATCATTTCAACCCTCTAGGCCTCTGTTTGTGTTTGCATCCTTTGTCCGTCTTGTCTATTTAGACAGGCAAGGATTGTGTGTGTCGCTATGGGTAGGTCTACACTTAAGCTAGAGGTGTAATTTCTAGCTCGGGTGGATGTGCATGCGTTAGCTCTGGTCGAGCTAGCATGCTAAAAGTAGCAGTGCAGCCATGGCAGGGCGGGCAGCAGGATGGGCTAGCCACCTGATGCCATAACCTAGGATCCCCAGCGGGATTGTACTCAGGGCGGCTTGGCTGTCCTGCCACCCGCGCTGCCACGCTGGAATTTGTAGCACACTAGCTCGATCAAAGCTAGCATGTGTCTGAGCTGGAAATGACATACCCTAAAGGGGATCTTGATCTCAGATTGGGGGAATCTCAGCACTGCTGTAATATAAATAATAAATTAAAAGCTTCAAAGTTACTGGCCAGCTCTTTTTAGCTTTGATTTTTGTTTTCACTTTCCATCCCTGCCTCCTCAAAGATTAGACTGGCTAAATGGGGAATAAAGAATGGTTTGTTTATATAAGAGCTGCCATACTGGGTCAGACCATGGTCCATCTTGCCCTGTATCCTGTCTGTAACAGAGCCCATACTAGAGCCCTGTATCCTGTCTGTAACAGAGCCCATACTGAACAGGGAAATTATGGAGTGATCCACCCCGTCTTCCACTTCCAGCTTCTGGTAGTTATAGGTTTAGAGTTGCTTTGAGCATGAGTTTGTGTCCCTGTCTATCGTGGCTAGTAGCCAGTGATGGACCTATCTTCCATGAACTTATGCAGGTTTTTTTGTAACTCATTTGTACTTTGAGCATCACAACATCCCATGGCAATGAGTTCCACAGGTTAGTTGTGCATTGTGTGGAAAAGTATTTCCTTTTGTTTGTCTGCCTATTACTTTCATTGGGTGACCCCCCCAGTTTTTGTATTGTATGAAAGGGTAAATAGCACTTCTCCCATGCCAGTCATGATTTTACAGCCCTCTATCATATCATATCACCCCCTTTGTAATCTCTTTTCTTAGCTGAGCAGTTCAGTCTCTCCTCTTATGGAAGCCATTCTGTATCCTTGATCATCTTTGTTGCCCTTCTCTGAACCTTTTCCCATGCCACTATATCCTTTTTGAGACGGGTGAGCAGGACTGGACACAGTGTTCCATTTGCATTGTGGGGGCTACGGCCTCTCGGAGCTACATTGTACTAGGTGCTGTAGATGATGGCCCTTGTCCGGAAGACTTTCAGTCTGTTTGTAGATTCTTGCTGAATTAAAAATCAACTCTGCAGGAAAAACAAGGCTGGTAAGACTGGACACACCCATCATTCCTCGAAATGGGACAAACTCCCAGTGCAGGCAAGGCATTGCTGCAAGGGGAACATAGCATTTCATGCAGAGGCAGTGGGCTCAGACATGTCAGTTGTAATTAAGAGCTTAAAACAGAGCGTTGGGGGGGAAGACCACCACAATAGATTCATAGTATTAAGTCATCTAATCTAGGGCACTGTTAGGCCATTATTTCTTTGCTCAGGAAATCATGTTTTTAAAATATGTTGGAAAATGGTTCAAATGCAGTTGCAGACCGTGTTTAATCCCAGGGGCCAATTTTTAATCCCTTGGTTAGAAACTGTGCTTGAGACTACAACAGACCTAGGGCTTGTCTACACTTGTGATTTTGAACCAATTTTTGCACCGATTTGCAAGTAACTTTTTACATTTTTGCACTGTGTCTACGCTGCAATTGAAGGTGTGCTTGCATACCAATGTTAGTCTAGCATGTGTATAAATAGTAGTGAAGACACGGCACATGGCCTTCAGTGTGGGACATCAATGCGAGTGCATATCCTGGTTCCCTGATAGGCCCATATTGTCTTTCCTGTTATTTTTAGCCATGCTAGGTAGATTAAACCTAGTGCAGGTATGTATGTCTGTACCTTCACTTGCAGCGTAGACACCTACTAGAGTTCCATAGTCAGACTCTAGGGACAGGCTAGGGCTCTTTGAAACAGATTGCTACTTAGAACATGGACTGAGGGTATGTCTACACTTGCAGAGTTTTTGCGCTGTAAGTTTCACCAGTGAAAGTAAAGCGCTGGTTTGTGTACTCACTTAATTCATCAGGCATCAGAGTGTGTTTACATTAGCAGCACTTCCATCTCTGATGAGAGCAGCGCTCTAGGGCAGCTATCCCACAATGCAGCTCTCTCTATTTTGACGATGGGTCTTGTGGAAGGAGTGTGTGTGATCGCGGGGCATCCTGAGTCTCTGCACAGCCTCCTCTCCCCAAACACTGATCTGCTCCAGTAGCTCAGCATTGCTCCAAGCAGGGGATTGTTTGCTCCGTGGAGTAGGCATTGTCACCTGGCCAGATAAGTGAGCACTTGCCAAGAAAACAGGAAGGGGAGTTTCAAAGTTCCCGGGGCTTTACAGGGGGAGGGGTGGATGTCTGTTTACCTGGCATCAGGGCACCAGAGCTGCTGGCCAGAGTGGTCACCTAGGCACTGTGGGATATTTTGCAGAGGCTAAAAGCTCTGTAAACAGGAAGAACGTTTCTTCACTTGCACATCACTGCAAAAGCATCACCGGTAAGAGCTGTATGCCTCTTGTGGAGGTGGTTTTCTTTTTGAGGTGAAACTTCTGAGCTTAGCCGCAAAAAGTCATTGGCAAGTGTAGACACTCCCATGGTTTTTGCACAAAATAGGGACATTTTTCGCTTTAAATGGCACGTGTAGACGTGCACTAAGACCTTGTCTAAACACACAAGTTGTACAGCTTTAACTATACCAGTGTAGTTAAAGTGGTATAGCTCCCCCACCCCCCACTGTGGATGCAGTTATATCAGTATGGCTCATTCTCGTAGGGGGAGAGGAATAAGCTATACTGGTATAAGGCAATATTACAAGGCGGAAAGGCAAAAGAAAATGCCTGATTTCTTTCTAATGTAGATGAACAAGTGAGCATCAGGACCAGGCTTTCAAAAAGAGCCCATCTTCGATGCCGATGATAAGATTTCATGTAGTTAGACTGGCCTTGGTTAATAGTGTTAGGCTTAGCTGACCGAGCTGGGTCAGGGGTGTGAAAAAAACGTACCCCTGACTGCCATAGCAATGCTGAGTCCTAACCCTCAATGTAGACGTAGTTATGTGGACAGAAGAATGCCTCTGTTGGTGTAGCTACCGTCGCTCAGGGAGGTGGTGGTCCTACACGGACGGAAAAATCCCTTTGGGATTCCGTAGTGGCATAGTCTCTGTAGTGTAGACACAGCCTTGGTACTTAAATGGCTCTAATTAAGGGTTGGTCTACCCTGAAAAGTTACATTGTGAAAAATCCACACCCCTGAGAGATCTAGTTAAACCGACCTAACCCCCGGTGTAGACAGCCCTTAAGCCTGAAGAATTCCTCCATCGACCTAGCTTCTGTCTCTTGGGGAGGTGGATTACCTACAGCGATGGGAGAAACTCTTCTATCGTTGTAATAAGTGTTGCTATAGCATTTAAAGTAAGATATGGACTTAATTGTGAAATCACCTCAGGGAGGTGAATTGGACATCTTTTGCTGCTGCTATTGTTTGCCTAGGTCCTGTTTTTTCCATACTGGATCAACGGCAGCAGCACATGCGGTACCATTGTGAAAGCTGCTTGCAGTGAAAAAAGCTGGGAGAAGTTTTTGTAACGAAATCTCAGGCCTGGTCTATGCACTATTTTTGAACCACTATAACTGTTTAGGTTAGGGGCGTGATGCTTTATTAAATTAGGGATGCTGTGAATGTAGAAGCAAGAGGGCTGTTGGAAGTTACAGAACCATCCAAATTTTTGTTCTTTGCTGAGTTTATGAGAGTGAGAGTTTTTGCTTCTGTGAACAGTTACCTTCAAAAGGATCTAATGCACCTTGGTAAAGGAGTTGAATTGATTACTGTCGCCTGTGAAGAACTGCAACAAAAGAAAGAGACGTTTGAAGATATTTTCTGAGAGATTTCATCCAAGCGCCCTGTTTTGCAAGATGCGTGTGATGAAGCCTAACATTAACATGTGCCACCAAAAGAACCAAGATATTCCCCCAGAATTTTAAGATCCCATAGTCACTGAGGATTTAGCAGAATTCCAAAATGTAAATGAGCATCAGTGGTCAACAGACTTGTCAGGAATTGATTGATGAAACCAGTGATGAATTGCAAAGGAGATTTTCTGAGAAGAACTCCAAGTTATCCCAATACTTGTCAATAATCTATTCCACCACCTTTCCAGACTTCATGAAATGGGAATCCCTGTGCTCTTTGATTGAATTGCTTGGATTAGATATTGAGAAAGTGGCTATATTTAAACCACTGATAGATGAGAGAAATTGCAAAGAATTTAAAGAAGTTCTAGGTACTGCCAAGGAATTAAAGGATGCTTTCCTATTGTATTTTTGAAATGTCTATAGTGGTCTTGTTTGGAGCATCAACTGCAGCTTGTGAGAATTCCTTTTCTTGTTTGAAAAGAATTTTATCACACCACTGGATGAGAATGATCCAGGAAAGGAAGAGAAACCTAATTTTCATGTCATGAGAACTGAACCTGGATGTCTTTGTGGAGGAATTCACATACCATTATCTAAGAAGACTACAACTTTGGTTTCATGACAGTCTTTGTTACATAGCGCTTTTGTGTTAAAATCCCTACTTTTTCTGTTTTTGAATCTGAATTTTTGGAATGCTTGAATATTTTCAATGTTATATTGAACAATCACAAAAATATCATTTTTTCTTATTGCATAAAAACAAAGTTTAAAAAAAAAAGCTGCTGACTGAGATTGCATTTTTCACTAAGTATGTGAATTTCTGAAGGCCAGGACAACTGCCCCTCTTGTCATGCATTCAATCCCCCCTGTCCCCCATGTCAATGTCCTAGCTACGTGGCTGTTGTAATACCAAGTCTGCACAGCCCGACCCAGCTCCAACATGGGTTTTCAGATGGGCTCAGATTATTTTAACAAATAAATTGCTCATCCTGGAAAAGATTATGAATTTAGCCAGTCAGCAGGAGAAGGCTTTCATCCAGCCATCCTGCCCTTAGGCATAGCATAGGCTAAATGGTTTGCTGCTTAGGCCTTTACATATCCGGTGGCACCTCAGTTAGCACTTGATCCATTGTGATCTGTCATCAATAAACCAGTCCTGAACTGCTGTTCTCCACTGTGGAGCGCCTGCAAACAATTGAGCAGAAACGGAGGCATCCTTTAGAAGGAGGACATGTTACTGAGTGGGCTGCAGAGCAAAATGGGAAGAAGGATGCAGGATGCACCACTTTCTGTCTTTGCTCTGAGAATCTATATACCTATGGCCAGTCCTGCACTTGTGGGCCACTATTCTTCCCCTATTCCTTGTCTTTCACCTGGGTGCTTCTCCCACATTATGGGCAGAAGGAATAGAATCTGGTTTTAGAAAGCTGCAGCTCAATGCTTATGAACTGCGAATTCACATATAGCGTTATCTAACCTACACACAGTGTTTGCCCTTTGTTCAGTACACCTTGGAAACACAGCGCTATGTCTGAGGAGTCTAATCTAAAGGCAGGAGTTTGTGCCCTTGAACTTGCAACACTATTTCACATCTGCATTGGGTGAAGGTCAAAAGTTGTTTAAAAAAACGGATCAGGAATTATACTGGAAATATTGGGGTGTTGGGGCGGAAATCTCAGTCAATTAGACAGTGTCAAGAAAAGGAAAGCATTTGCGAGGTGCCAAGGAACCTTTCATTACTTTTGATTCTCTCTGAGTTAATAGAAAATGACAATCTAAGGTGTTTAAAAAAAAAAAAAAAAAAAAATGAACGAGCATGGAGAAAAATACAAGGACTGATTAAAAATTTGAGGCTGATCTCCAAAACCTCAGGAGGATTTTTGTGTCAAGGTTCTTTTCCCTAGGAGTATTTATAAATAATCTGGAGTGGATTAGACCTTCATGACTGAAAATTTCATTTGGGGTCATCTTTCAATGAACTCTAAAAGCATTAGATTTCACTTGACTGGGCTCTTTGCTTTGGGCTTAGGCCCAACATATCTTCAAATCAATTCCAAGGTCCCTTTATAGCCCAAGCTGCTATTGATTTTTTTTCTTCTTTTTACAAAAACTTGTCTCTAAACTGATTGTGTTATATATCTTGCCAAGTAAATCAATAGAGCTGAATTCAGATCAGGAGACACTACTGTACCAGGAAGTATGAGCACCCTGGCTTTTCTGTGACTGGTGAGGACATCTGGCAATTCCAAAAAGGATCAGCAGGTGGCATTTCAGGGCTAAGACTCAAAGTCAGCTAATGCTGTTTCTGTTCTTACAAAGCTTTTTGTATTCCTTATAATGGGTGTACAACCGGAGTGCATATTCATATTCTAATCTTCTAGTATTCCTTGCTGTCAGAAGTCCTGATCGATACCATACACCTCATCAGTGAAACATTTTGAGGCGTTAGAGAAAATGTGCTATGAATTAAATGCTTTTTCTTGTGAACAGCTGGACATACTTTAAGGGTGTGAGGTGGCATATGTTTTTAACAGAGAACACACAGAGCTTGCAATATCAGCCTGGGCATGTGAAGCCCTATGTAGGGCCTTATTTACAGCACATAAGCAGGTATCTAGTGCATTTCCTGAGAACCCATTCACTGGGAAAGCTGACAGCATACTTGATTGGACTGACATGACATCCTGCACAGTGACAAGGATAGGAAATCAGCACATCAGCAGTTCTCTTTCTAGTCCTATCCGTGACAGGCCTTTCAGATTCATGTATTCATTCATTTGTATGTGCACTGATGTCAGGAGCAAATGTGGCACGACACAATGTATTCTGGTGTCTTACTGAAGGATAATGTTTTATACATTCTGAGCACTCTTTTGCTGGGAAGGCCATTCACAGGCAATAGGACCATATAATCCAGAGTACAGTAATAGTGAATTCACTGTAAGGGGGGGTATATGATCCAGGTCTATAAAATCATGAATGATGTGGAGAAAGTGAATAAGGAAGTAGTATTCAGCCCTTCACATAATACAAGAACCAGAGGTCACTCAATGAAACTAATTGTTTAAAACAAACATAAGGAAGTGCTTTTTCACATAGTCATAGTCAACCTGTGGAACTTGTTGCTAGGTGATATAGTGATGGCTAAAAGTATAACGGGGTTCAAAAAATAATTAGATACATTCATGGATGATAGGTCCATCGATGGCTATTAGCCAAGATGGTCAGGGACACAACCCCATGCTCTGGGTGTCCCTAAACCTCTGACTACCAGAAGCCGGGACTGGACAACAGAGGACGGATCACTTGATAAATTGCTCTGTTCTGTTCATTCCTTCGGAAGCATCAGGTACTGGCCATTGTTGGAAGGCAGAATACTGGGCTAGATGAACCATTGTTCTGACCCCGTAGGGCCATTCTTATGTTGTTCTGAATTGCTTTTCCATTTCAGTGGCTCGATTGCTTTTTGGACCAGAGAAGAATGTGCTTTGCTATAAGGTCTCTTGGTTTTAACGTGAGTCATGTTTACTTGCTACAGAAAGTGTCAGAAAATGATTGTTTCTAGGAGAATATTGCAAAACACATCATCTTGCTGGTATTGTTTGTGTTTTCACATTTTGGACTGTTATTTTTAACGTGTGTGTGTGTCGGTGGAGGTGTGGTGGTAAGGAGCCGCTTGTAAAGAACTACCAGAGGATGGGACATCCTTTTTCTTTCTGCTCACTTCACTGTCTTGTTTTAGGCTCTGGCTACACTACAAGGCTTTTAGCGACACAGCTGCTGTTTGTCTGCAGGAGAGACATCTCCTGCCAGCAAAAAACTTCCATCCCCCACGAGCAGCAGTGGCTTTGTTGGCAGGAGAGCGCTCCTGCCGACAAAGCACTGTTCCCACCGGTGCTTTTCGTTGGTAAAACTTTTGTCACTCTGAGGGGGAGGGGTTTAACACCCCTGAACAAAAAAAGTTGCTGACAAAGTGCCAGTGTAGACAAATCCTTAGAGAGACAAGGTGGGTGCAGGTAATATCTTTCAGTGAACCAACTTTTTTTGGTGAGAGAGACAAGCTCTCAAGCTTACACAGAGATCTTCTTCAGGTCTGGCAAATGTATTCAAAGTATCACAGCTACATACAAAGTGGAACAGATTGTTTAGCATAAGTAAACACACATTTCAAGTGACCTCTCAAGGTGAAGTGGCCCGTTAACACCTTTCCAGTCAGGGGAGCGGGAAAACTAGTGTGTAGGTTTAGTGGGTGATAGATTGTTGTAATAAACCATAAATCCTGTTTCTCTATTCAGTCCATGATTTTTTGAGTGTCCAGCAAAGTTATGAATTTAAGATCCCAGGGTCGTCTTTTGAAGGTGTTGTGCAGGTTTCCTTGGAGGATGAGGATCGAGGGATCAGATATAGAGTGATAGCTTGTTGAAGAGTGTTCAGACAAGGTAATATGGTGTTTTTGTGTTTTATCATTTTTCTCTGCGAGTTCATTCAAGAGTGTAGTGATTGTCTTGTTTTGTAGTTGTTGTTGAGTATTTAGTGCACTGGTATACCACATGTTGTGATAGGCATATGTAGGACCCAGGGGTCTTGGAAGGTGTGCTGTGTGGGAGTGTTGATCATTATACCAGTGGAGATACTTCTACAGATTTTGCATCTGTTGTTCTGGCAAGATCTGGTGCCAGAAATTGGTCTAATAAAATATATTAGCTCACCCACTTTGTCTCTTTAATATCCTGGGACCAACATGGCTAGAACAACACAGCATATCTTTTTTTTTTTTTTTTTTTTTAGATCTTAGATCTACATACAAAGTTGCACTGGTTTTACTAAAGGGGTGATTTAAACCAATTTAGTTACATCAGTGCAACTGTGTGTGGATGCTTTTAAATTGATTTAAATCTGGATTATAAATTTAGCATTCTCCTATAAATAGGCTAGGCAGAATTCAATTTTTATGTTTGAATAATTTCAATGGATAATAAGTGTTTATTTTTAAGCATTTTTCTATTTTTATCAATTTAAACGTTCACAGTTACACAAAATTATGAGTTTTATGCATTTTTATTTGTTTGTGTGACGGCCCCGTAAAAATTTAAGCAAAGTGTGTGTGTGTGTGGAGTGGGGGGTCAGACAATAATTATGACAATGACAGCAGACATTGAGATTCAAAAAGTTAAAGCTTTATAACTGTTAAAACACAAATTATCAACATTGAATGTCAAAATATACAAAGTAAATACCCTCACATCAATCTCTGTTCTCAAGCAGCATTTTTCTCATTTTGCCTATCTGCAAATTTCTGTTATCGATGGAAATATTTTTTTTACATGGGTTTGTGTGTGTACTGGGAAACTTACATTTATTGATCTTTACCAATAAAAAAATAAATCCTAACAAGCCGACCTATAAATTACTAGTTTTAAACCAATATAAGTGGGTCCTCCATACAGGGGTTTGCACTGACTTAACTAAACCAGTTTAATTAAACTAATGCAAGCTCACGTGTAGACAAGCCCCATGTCTCTTACGTTAAGCAGGATGTATGTATATAACAGTGGGTCTCAAACTTTTTTACTGGTGACCCCTTTCACATCGCAAGCCTCTGAGTGCAACCCCCCCTAATAAATTAAACACACTTTTAAATATATTTAACACCATTTTAAATGCTGGAGGCAAGCGGAGTTTGGGGTGGAGGTTGACAGCTCGGGACCCCTCATGTAATAACCTTGAGACCCCCTGAGGGGTCCCGACCCCCAGTTTGAGAACCCCTGGTATATAAAGACCAGCATCTTGGATGTTTCTATGGGGGGTTCAACCTGGGATCTCCAGACCTAATGTATGAGCTTCTTCAGCTTAAGCTAAAGGACTATGAGTTAGATTTTCAAAGGTGTTTAGGTGCTTAAAGATGCCAATAGGGGTCAAGTGAGATTTTCAAAGCATGTATGTGCCTAATGCCCATGAATTTTAAATTTGCTTTTGAAAATGCTACTAGGCACCTGTTGTTTGCATCTTTAGGTGACTAATGCCTTTGAAAATCTGGCCCTAAATACCCTAGCTTGCAGCTGGCACAGAGGAGCACATATAACATACACTTAACACTTGGTTACATGTTTATACCTTCTCTCCCTCCCAGCACTACCTTCCACTTGGAAGAGGAGAAAGCTGTTAGGGCGTCTTTTCCCTTAGCATTTGAACAACGTTGATGGATAGAATGTCTATGATTTAGTTTTAGGGACGGGGAAGGAGACTTGCTTTTGTGATCTTGTGAGGAAACTGAGCTGAAGAAGTTTTTGTCCACCTGTAAAACATGAGTATTTACAGGGCTTTATTGAAATTTGTAAAGTGCTTTGAAATTCTCAGGTGAAAAGAATTGTATAGAAGGTGTACATTGTTATTGGAGTCCAGTATAGTGAAAAATAAGGAACAGATCTGAACATAATCTTGAACAAGGGACACAGTTAAGAAATAAGAATTAGTCTTTTAAAATAAAGACCAGGTGGCAATGCAAACCAGAGCATCAGAGCCCTATGTGCTGGCTACTAACTTGGTTAGTGCAGTTACCAATAATTATCACATCCTTAAATGACCATATTGTATTCACTAATGTCAGAGGTCAATTCCCAGTCATAGGATATAAAGAGGGCAGTGCAGTAGCTCCTAATGTGCATCAGGATGAGAAGATTGATGCTGACAAGGTGACCTCGGGCTCTACAGAGGCAGTTTATTTTGAATGCCTCTAGTTTATCCTGCTTATGTCGGAGACCCCAAGTGATAGGACTTGTCTTTTATTTCTGGCACAACACAGTTTACACAGGCTGTTTTAGAACAGGACAGCAGTGGTGGAAATAAATGGAAACTGGTAACTCACCCTATGGAAACTTGTTGCCATCCTGATACCCTATGCCCCCAGGATGCCCTTTGGTCGGTCTCTGAATGACCGCAGTGCTGTGTTAACATCTGGCAGACAGTTCCGCAATTAAAATGTTTCCTGACATCAGTTCCGAATTTGTCTGTCTTTCAATTTTTCATGTCCATCCAAATGATCTCCTTATCCACTTAACCATCTCTGTGCCAGATAAGTATATATATGATTCTAATCCTCATGTTTGCCTTCAGTTACCAAGTTTACATGCAGCTGATTTTGTTTGATCTGTTTGTTTTTACATTAACTTTTGTGATGGAAAGGATTTTCATTGATCTTCTGTTCGGTTTGGAATCTGTGGTTACCTCCTTGTTAATTTGTTTTAGTTTTTCAATTGATGGCAATTTTGCTTTGGAGGAATTTGGCTACTATTGTCCTGTAACTTTAGTCTGTTAACATATTTTTGTCAGGGTTTTGCATCCGCAGATCTGTCATTGAAAATCCATTGATATATATATATATATATTTTAAAGTCATGGAGCAACAGAGTCTAGCATTTGTAAATGCTAAGAGTCAGGTTGTCAGAAGTATTCAATCAAACTGTAACTGGAATTTTGCACATGCAATTATATATGTATTTTAAAACTCTCATTTCTGTTTCTAAGATGCTCTTAACAACGTAGTTTTGTGGGTAAAATGTGACCCTAAATACAGAGCACTTTTCGATCGTATAGATAAGTTCAATGTTATAGCCTAGTTGATGCGCTTTATTTTGAGAGGCAAAGAAAGATGGGAAGCATTTTTAATAAAATTGCATCTCCTTCAGGATTTGAACTCATTACTTTTGCAATACAAGGTGAATATTTTGTCTATCATGCAGCACAATCTGTGTTTCATATGCTGTAGGAATTAACTGATGTAAAATCAGCTACAGAAAAGTGTCTGAGATTGTTCCTTGAATGAACAGAACAATCGTATTGCAACATACTGAGCTGTACCAGGAAAATGTGAATAAAAGTGCACGTACATACCACCATCAGCTTATAAGAAGCATATTTCCTTCTTCATACTTAATGAGTATGCACAATGTCCTGGCAATTATGGTCAATTTACAGAATATTTAGCTACAACAAAATAGTGAAATAAAGAGCAAGAGTTCTGCATTTTACCTTTAAATTTGTCCTTCATTAGGGCAGATTACTAATGTAACTTTTTGTATGATTGTGTTTGCATGAAAACACAAAAATGACGTAGGTTTAAATAATGCTGTCCACTGTGTAAAATGAGCCCGACGATTAGGAATCCCAGCCTTAAAGAGCTTATTGTCGTCAACCATGTAAGGATACAGTACAGAGCAGAGTGGGAGGTTGTCTTTGCAGGCAGAATGCTCCATGGAACAGGTTAATGCATGGCATAAAATTCCCCAGTATTTGGTGTTGTAAAGACAATAGGCTTAGATTCACCACTAGGTTCTGTTATACATGTATAAATAATTTAATGCTTAGTCTGAGTCGGGGGAACTCTCAGGGCCAGATCTTTAACTGGTGTAAATTGACGTAGTTGCATTAATTTCACTAGGCCTGTGCTGATTTGCACCAGGTGATGATCTGGCCGTCAATAACCAAAACCGTACTTACGGCTAACGGCACTTATATGTGAATCTGCACAGAAGTACTAACTTAAGACACAGTTAATCTATGCTTGCCATTTGTTTGTCTCCATATGTAGTAGCAGTATGTGTGCTTATACTACACTGTGTATTGTTGTCTAACATCCTTAGGGCAGGGGCAAGAGAAACACTCTTTTCCAACTAATTTGGTTAAGCTAGGTATAACCATCTGCCTTGTAATTTTTCTGTTAACCAGATCATTGGACTGTTCTGAAGAAACTTTGGCCAACTACTGAAAACAAAGTCAATATGTACATGTTGTAATAAGCTTGCATCGATTTTGCTCATATATTAAGATTTATGCCCTCCAGAGTGTAATAAATCTGAGGTGGAAGACAGGTCAATATATGTCATTATATGCTGTCACTGGGGAAATAGACTTTCCAAAGAGATGTCTGGCCCTAGAGATTCATACCATCAGTTTGCATAGCCAGAGTTGAAAAGGCTATTCTTTTTACTTGTGATGGTTTGATGTTCAGTACTTGGCCTGACAAACGTGCATAGCAGTTGTTTCAGATCAAGGTGGC
This sequence comes from Terrapene triunguis, assembly GCF_002925995.2. Classification (NCBI taxonomy): domain Eukaryota; kingdom Metazoa; phylum Chordata; order Testudines; family Emydidae; genus Terrapene; species Terrapene triunguis. The sequence continues at coordinate 395,900 of NW_020664498.1, read as the reverse complement.
TCTGTGGTCTTCAGCCCCTAGTGGGAGAGCTATAAAATAGTGTAAGGCCTGGTCTAGACCTAAAATGTATGTTGATTTAGCTGTTGCTCAGGACTGTGAAAAATTTCACTCTGCACTGTAGTTAGGTTGACCTAACCCTGGGTGTGATGCAGCTAGGTCGAGGGAGGACCCTTCTGTCAACTTAGCTACCACCTCTCTGAGAAGTGGATTAACTATGCAGATGGAAAAAACTCTTCCATCAATTTAGGAAGTGTCTATGCCTCAGTAGCACAACTGCAGCATGACTGTGCTGCTGTAGTGTAAGCATATCTTGAGTGAGGTATTTAGCCCATTCTGCTTTACATTTATATGTCCGAGTGTGCATCATCCCTGCAAAGTGACTTTTCTCGTATTCACCTTGACAATATGGTGATATTAATGTACTTTTTAATCTAGTACTTTACTAGAAAGCCTTCATTTTTAGCACCAAAGGTGTGAATCCCTGCAGCCCTTAAATGTTTTCCCTTTGACTTGCCGATTAAGATGTAGGGAACTGTGTGTGTGTGTGTGTGTGTGCGTGCGCATGCGCCCACCCCTGTCTTCAGAGATCTGGTGTTCAGTTGTTCACCCTTTGAGCAAAGCTCTGGGAACAATAAATAGTGAAGTCCTAGGTGCTTGTTTAGTTTGGCTATGAATGGCAAAAGGCTGGGAGATCAAAGGGCAGTCTCCTGATTGCAGCTGGTGCTACACGTTCTGTAAAGAAAGCATGTGAGGTAGTTTGATTTCTGTTGTTCTATTATTAGTTTTAAATTGCTTGTTGTTTTGATAAACCCTCCCCCACCTTGCAAGGTCTGTCACCAGCTCCTCTGGCACAGCTAGAATCTGGGCAGGGTGAAAAGAGACCCTAGTACTGGGATTTACCTGTGAGACTCACTGCTGTAAGGCATTTAACACGGCCTGTGCTGCTCTCGTGCAGGTAGAGAGCCCATTCCCTAGAGGGGTAGTTTATCAGTGAATGCTCTTCACCCATGATTCTGATGAATGCAGCTGTGCAACAGAGGAGGGTACAAACCTGCAAGGTCTCCTTTTGTGGCTGGGAGCATCCCACTTTCAGCTGCATTCTGTGCAGCACCTGCCCTGGAGCTTAAACCTCCAGATTTGGAGATCTGAGGAGATGCTCTAAACTATTTCTCGGTGATTAGGGCCATAGTAGGCTGGAGTCTTTCAGCTTGAGGACTTTAACCATAGATATGTAGCCTAGAGCAGTACTGGCAATGCTTCAACCATACCTCTCTGGCCACAGTGGCAGGCAGGACCACAGATAGAGTGCCCCCTAGCCAGGGATCAGTAAGCCCAGGGCAAGAGCCAGGCCTCCTAGCCAGACAAGGGAAAAGGAGCAGCAAGAGCCAGACTCCCGAGCCAGGGTCCAGCAGCCCAGCCAGAGTATCCTCGGTGGATGATAGTTAGCAGCTCGATTCCAGTCCCAGCCCAGAGTAAGCAGCAGCCAGTACCAGGATCTAGCAACCTAACCCCGGCCCTCCTCCTGGTCCACGAGAAGAAGCAACAAAACCCAGAGCCTCAGGAAGCCACTTCTGTCTGGAGGCCGACCAGACCAGGGCAATTCCAGAGCCAGCTGGGAGCATAGCAGTTCTTGTGTTCCCAAAGCTCATTCCATGCTGGAGCCTGTGTAACTGTGCCTCCGTGGGTCACAACTGAGAGTGCCAAATTCAGGACAAACTACTTTTGTTGCTGGTTTGGTATATCTTATGGGGGCTTACACACCAAAACTGGTGGTTATCTGCCCTATTTCTCAGCAAACTTCTGTTTCACCACACTGGCTAACAAGAAGTCAGAAAAGCAGTTTCCTTACGTATTCCAGTCCTTATATCACCACCAAAACTCTAGACTTACAGATGAATGGTTCCTTAAAACCAGTTTAATCAAACAAAGGGTTCTTCTGATCCCAAAGGACCAGCCACACAGCCAGGTCAATATATCACTTGGATCTTACCCAATAAACATGCTGCTGCCAATCCTTTAGTATCTAAAATCTAACGATTTATTTATAGAAAGAAAGAAAAAGAAAGGTGAGAGTTAAAATTGGTTAAAGGAATCAAATACATACAACAATTGCAAAGTTCCTGGTTCAGGCTTGATGGAATAAACTGCTAGCTTGTTAAGTCTCTGGTTGCTTCCAAATCATTGGAAGGTCCTCAGTCCCTTGGTTAGAATGCTCCCATTAGTATAAGTCCATAGTCCAGAGGTTTGAGCAGGAAAGAGACAAAATAGAGGGGTTTCCAGCACCTTTTATAGCTTCTGCCATGTGGAGGGAAACCCGTTGTTTCAAACAGCACAGCTAGTGGAAATTCACAGGTGATGAGATGGTGTTTGGAGTCACATGGGAAAGTCACATGTCCATGTATGATTCCGCTTAGTCACAGTAGAAGCCATTACCTATACCTCAAACAGCACGTTCCCAGGAAAGTCCAGTCAGGGTAGCTGGGCATCTTCCATTGTGAGTTAAATGTTCTTTTGATAGGCCACTCAATTTGAATAGTCCCTCCAAGATGTGCTGGCTAACTACCTTGTGGGCACTACCCAGCAGCAAACATTTTGAAATACAGGTATAGAGCCAACAGTCATAACTTAAAATACCAAAATGGTACATGCATACAAATAGCATAATCATAACTAGCAAATCATACCCTTTCTATTGAAACCTTACTTGACACACTTTGTATAAGATTTGTTCCAATTATATAACAGTGGTAGCAACAATAATTTGCATGGTCATATTATAATCAGATAATGTCACAGCCTGGGTCAGTGTTAAGTTTGGATAATCAGCACCTTTATCACTACTTTTTTAACAAAGGTAATGAATATTCATCTGATATACAGGATATATATAAAATGTCCTTTTTTCTGAATCCTCAAGCTGAACAGGTATGAGCTTTACGGCCTGGCCACAAGATGGCTGGTCAGGTGCTCCTGAGTCCCTAATCCTAGTTATGGCAGAGTTCCTCTGAGGCAATTTCATCTGACCTCTCTGCCTTTGTTCCCCCTCAGTAAAATAGAGAAAATGCTTCCAAGGCGTGTTTTGAGGACTAATTAATAACTATAAAGCAGTTTGAGGGCTATTAAAGCTAAGTATTATTACCCTGCAGATAGTGTTCACTGAATAATTTATTTGTTAAAATTGTTGCCAGTGTCTTAAATTCACCCAACTCCTCCCTTCCCAATTTGATACCTCTAATTGCAATTGTGTCTCACTCATCAGCAGGACAAGGGTGGAGGATATTGAACTCTAACCTTTGTCCTTCATTAGAGTATCGAATGTGTCAGCTTCATGTGGAATGGTTTGCCATGTTTGCCTGAACAATACCTGTATAAACTCACTCGTGGGAGGGAGAGGAATGGGGATGGCGTTGGCAAAGATTTAATTCTTTGCTAAAACATATAGCTTTTCTAATACTTGTGTGTCCTTATTACTGCACACGGGTGCACGGTATCTGATTATATTGTTTTATATATTCACTTAGATGAAGGAAATTATATAGAGATCATGGATGGTATTTGATATTCAGTCAGTCTGTCCCTGCTGAACAGAATATTACTGTAAAAGCAGCAAAGAGTTCTGTGGCACCTTATAGACTAACAGACGTATTGGAGCATGAGCTTTCGTGGGTGAATACCCACTTCCGGGTATTCACCCATGAAAGCTCATGCTCCAATATGTCTGTTAGTCTATAAGGTGCCACAGGACTCTCAGTCTGGATCTGTAAAAGCAGCAAACACGGATACCCCTCTGATACATAATATTACTGGGGTCTCCTGTACTGTCATTGTGGACAAAGCCCCTGTGAACAGTCACCTCCGTAAGTAGTTGACATTATGTTGGTAGTTTAATTTAAATGGAAGGCTTGTTCTGATCCAGGTCAATGTTACTATGTGAACAAATGGATTTCAATTTCTTTTAATATGGCTTGTGTGTGAAATTCCTCTGGGCATATATAGTACAGTATATTGTGTGTTTGGCTGAGTGTTCGAGTGTGCATTTCACTTCACACGCTCAACCATCTTGTCACTGCAACTTTACACATGTTTTTCATTTGTTTCTGCTGTTTTATTTGTGTGCATATTATCGCCACAGCTTCATTTCCTCAGCCCTCTGCCCCACAGGCTGATAGGCTGTAACAAAGCTCAGCCTCATGAATGTCAAACAGAATGAAAAAGAAATAACTCTGGGCAGAAAATGGCGACTCCTAAGAGGGTCCCTTTCTCTCCGACTCTGCCGGCTCTTCTGATTCATCATCCAAATGTGGTGGTAGCAGGACACACTAAATCATCTCTGTTACAGTCATTCTTATCAGTATCACTTGGGTACTAATCTGTCAAGAGACATCTGGAAGAGGAACACTGTATCAGTGCTGAAATGCCACCCTGAGCAATTCTTTGATATTGTGGAACAAGCAGTAGCTTGTGCATCTCTTCCTTGGTGAATTCTTACAATACAAGAAAAGAGAGAGACAGCTATTGAGAGGTAGACACTTTACAGCACTTCACAGCTGCTACAACAGTCTTGGTGACTTTTCAGTGCAACAGTGTGAATCCCTTGATTATTTCCCAAATCAGAATACAAGGGGGAAGGTGAAGGGGTTGTTGGGATTGTTTCTATGCCTTAGAGGACACCGCAATGAAAAACAAGAAAAATAATCACTAAAAATAATCACAATAATAATCATTATTACTATTTTATTATTAAAGAGAAGAAAAAAATAAGCAAAATAAAACCCAAACGAGCTGTAAGCAATGATTACTTCAGTTACGTCCTCTTCTGTTTGTCTGAGAAGAGTTTTCAGCAGAGATCATGCCTTTGAGAATAAGTCTATCCTTGGAGGGAATGCTGTTGTCTTAGGCCAGGTCTACACTACAGACTAAGTTGCTCAAGGGTGTGAAAAATCCACACCACCTAATGACATAGTAATACTGACCTAATCCCCTGTGTAGACAGCACTGTTGACAGGAGAGCTTCTCACGTCGCCATAGCTACTGCTTCTCAGGGAGGTGGTTTAAGCATCTTCACTTGAGCTCTACAGCAGCGCAGCCGGTGCAGCGTTTTAAGTGTAGACCTGCCCTTCGCTACAATCGAAGTATGTTGTTCCTCATATCAGCAGTGAGTCCTGTCTTAAGCTATCTGAGGGTTTGGGAGGAGTTCTTCTGTTGACCTAGCACTGTCTACATTGGAGGTTAGGTCAGCTTAACTACACAGCTCAGGAGTTACTTAAAAGAAGATATTCCAGGAGTGGTCCTGAGACAGACAAATGAATTTAAGCTTCCTAATAGTCATTAAAATTAAATCCCACAGAGATTTATATGTAGCTCTTTCCATAATTTCACTGCAGGAGGAAAGCACGACTCTTTCAGGGGATTGGCTAGATTTAAATATTAGCTGCTATCATCCATTCATTGGCTCATCACCTTCATGGGATTGTCTTGTTGGTATTTTCAGCTCCTGAATATGTAAGCTGATAATGTATACGTAGCAGGGTATGAATTGCCTTTATCCTTGTTGTGGGAAATTTCTCAGTGGATCATTAAAGTATAGAATGTTAACTTTTTCTTCTATTCCATTCATTTTCTGAGATATCCCTTTAGTTCCACCAAGGCTTAATAGGAATTGGAATTTTGTTTTAAATGAGTCCAAACACTGTTATTGCCTATATCAAGGTCTTTTAGCTCTCAACTTTGTCTTTAACATATTTAATATTTGTCTTACACATAAATAGTCACTGTTTTGCTTACCAGTCTTTGCGAGATTATTCTTGTCTTTCTCAATTTGGCAAGAAATTGCTTAAGCATTGTAAAATATCTTATTCTCATATGACTTCTTACATTAGCATCAAATTATCTTGCTATATTTGTACATAAATCATCTTACTATTTATATGGCGATGGCACTGGGCAGTTATTAGATGAAGGTTTGCATTTAGTTTCAAAATATTGGCAAATATACATCTCAAAAGACAAAGGGGGTAAGGTAATATCTTTAAGTTTTATTGCACCAACTTCTGTTGGTGAAAAAGACAAGTGTTCAAGCTACACAGAGCTTTTCTTCAGGTCTGGGAAAGGTACTCCGAGCATCACCGCTAAATACAATGTGGAACAGATTGTTAAGCATAAATAGTTTAACATATATTCTAAGGGACCGTTCAATGTGAAGTGGCCCATTAACACCCTGCAAGCATAGGACAAAAAGGGTTAGTGGGTTATAGATTGTTGTGATAAGCCATAAATCCAGAATCTTTATTAAAACCATGATTTTTAGTATCTAGCAAAGTTATGAATTTAAAACCCCAGGCTCATCTTTTCAAGGTGTTGTGCAGGTTTCCTTTCAGGACAAGGACTGAGAGGTGATTGTTGGAGTCATTGTTTTGTGAAAAGTGTTCACCCACAAATGATATAGTGTTTTTGTCTTTTATCTTTTTTCTGCGTGGGTTCATTTGAGAACGTAGTGATTGTTTGGTTTCATTCACGTAGTTGTTGGATTATTTAGTGCACTGGATGAGGTACACCACATGTTGTGCTAAGCATGTATAGGACTCATGGATCTCGAAAGGTGTGTTGTGGTGGGTATTGATATCATTGTAGCAGTGGAGAGATGTCTGCGAGTTTTGCATCTGTTGTTCTGGCAGGGTCTGGTGCCGCTTTGGGTTGGTGGGTCCTGGTCTGCCTAATATCCTGGGACCACCATGGCTACAACGACACTGCAATTGAGCATCTCAAAAGAGGCATATGTCCTCTTAAACATTTCAGGGATAGTCAAAGTTTTGGGAAACATTAATTTCAAGTAACACAAATTGTCTACAAAACATTTCCCAAAAATAAATGTTTTGCTTTAGAGTTTTAAGAATGAAGACTTTCAAGTGTTTATAAAATAAATTATTTTTCATATGGACATGTGTAGACTTTGTGTGGTTTGAAACTGAAGGATTTAATTTTCTTGCAAAAGGAGGTAAAAGAAAAGCCCTTTTTATGATTTAGTTTATGGCTCTGCCACCATCTCTTAGGCAGCACTCCTCTTTGAAGCATCCTTATGTTCTTTTGCATGATACCTTACAAGTTGCAATTAAAGACTTCTATCACATATTCTAAACAAAACACAAATCACAATAACTAACATTTATATACACCTTTCAAAACATAGTGTAGAAGAAAATATAGAATATTGAAGCAAAATAGATGTTATAAAGCTGCATTCTGGAGTCTGTGTAAATACACTTGGAGTAATAAACCTGGTGTTATCTTCCTTGACACTTTGCGTGTGTGACCAAGTTGTCTGTCCCTTTAAGGGTGGTGAGCCCTGGGAGTCAGCCCACCTCTTGTGTGGTCGTGGGGGAGGTCTGAGGTGTGCAAGGACCTAGGAAATGGGAGGTATTGGAAGAGAGGAGGAGGTCCCAGGGATAAATAGTGTTTGGGAAGAGAATACATTACGGTCTCTTTAGGGGCCTGGGACAGGAGCCTTGTAGGGGGCCAGGCTCCCCTCTCTCCCAACCAACTGCAGATGAGCTGGGGAAAGGGGACCAGCATATATACTTCTCCTCCCTCATAGCAGGGCAGACAGTAGCAGGAGAAGATAAGCCTGCTGAACTTTCAACCTGAGGACTAACTGGGGGCAAAAGGGGCCAGCTAAAGAAGAAGCTGGCCCAAGGCCTTACAGCTTGCCTAAATTACACCCCCAGCTCCAAGGAGGAGAGCTGGGAGGACTCCAGTGTTAAGGATGGAATGACTGTCTGAATTACAGCCTGAGCTCCAGGAGGAGGCTCCTGTCTTAAGGAGAGTGAGAGCTTGTCTCTGAAATATGACCTAGCCAGTGCCAGAGAGGCTGGCAGTGGCCATGAGGAAGCTGGCCTTGCGTAGTTGGTTGGGAAGTAACCACACGAGGAGGTAGAACTCCAGAGTGGGAATATTGGAGTCTGCAGCTTGTGAGGGATGCTGACCAACGGGGAAAAGGTAGGAGCAGTCAAGGGAGGCAGCAAGGGATTGGAAGGCATGGTCCTTTGCTGCCTACCATGCGTCTCTGGGCTTGATCCTAGAGGAGAGGATGGGCCTGGATTCTCCTGCTGCTTCTCCAACAAGAGGGGAAGTTACAAGCAAAGACAGATGGGTCCCAGTTGGGGGCTGAAGGCCTGGCATATAAAGACCACTAGAATTTGGGTTTATTCTGTTTGTACTTTTTCTGCTACCCCAGAAGGGGACTGAACTGAAAGGCCATGCCACAGAAGCAGCAGACTGCAGCAGAACCAAAACAATAGATGACAGGGGTACTAGAGGAGAAGAACCCCTGAAACATAATATCCTGGCACAAGAGGCTGCTTTAATATTTTATGCAGTTAGAAAAGTAACAAAAATGTAAGTATGTGAGTTATATTCTTCAAATGTTGTATGTATGAAAGCAATTGTAAGTATCTCCTAAAACTTGGTGACGGGTAAGGCAGGTTTGTAATAATCTAATGTTATAGGAATACATTATATACTTTTTATTTTTTTGGCATCAGTATTGAGGCTTACCTCCTGTAATAGAGTTGTGCATTTAGCATTTATTTTGCATTGAGGTTGTAGATACTTGATATGTATGATCAATGTTCAATTACTTTTCAATGAATCAGCTCTGACTATGCAAACCTCTGTGCTCTGATTGGATATTGTAATCCCTCTACTCTGCCTGGTTTCTCTATTTAGAATATTCAAGTTGCTTGCCAACAACACAGCCCCTTGCCTCTGCTTCTCAATCTGAAAACAAGCTAAAAATGCTAGAGGAGGAAACAAAGAAATAGATGGAAACCATGGAAAGGGAAAAGGATTCATTTCTTTCATTCAGGCCCAATCCCTTTGAAGTCAAAGGATATCATGCCCATGACTTAGTTTATAAACTCTTTGAGGCTTTTGTGTGTGTGTGTGTGTGTGTGTGTGTGTCTCCAGTGCATAGTCTAGTGTATCTCTGATAGCGGTCTGTAGTCACTACCGCAATACAAGTAAAAAATTACTTCAGTAGCAACAGTTAGGCTAGTTCTCAGACTCCTCTTCCATCCTTACCAGTCAGCAGGTCTCTAGCTTTTGTAATAATTGTTCTGGATTTGCGCATACATTGTTAGTTTATATTGGGATTCTCCTGCTGCCTCAGCGTGGCTTTGAAACAAAATGTGAACGGGTATATTGCAGCTCTTCTGGGCAGAAGAGAAAAGCTGGAGCAGGGGAATAAGATGGAGGGAGGGACAAAAACAGAAAGGGAAATGATAGAATTTGTTTCCCCTCCTATTTTCCAGCCAGCTTTACTATTAACAAAACTTTGGACTAGTAAACTCTTTGGCTGTTGACCTCTGAGTTTGTTATAAACACCTAACTCAGAGTTTATTCAACTCTGTTTATGGTTAATATCTCATAAACAGGAAACATTCTTTAGTTAACATTATAATATACTGGCCTGGGACCCCATGGGAGAGGGAAAAGTTATGGGACTTAACAACAGAGGGCAGGCAAAGAATGGTCAAGGGTACATAGGGATGGCGGAGCCTTGTTTGTGTCCTAAGCAATGTGCAATAGGGCAGGAAGGGTTCAGCTTCAGAACATTTAGCAGCCCAATCCTGCTATTGCCCTGCACTCCTCATTCCCATATGTTTCAGCGTAGTACCATGCACAGATTGATGGCAGTCTCAAACTTCAGAAAGGAACTTAAAATTTGATCTTCTCCGTTGGAGGTGTTATAATTTTACTGGAGAAACAATATTTGAATATTCCCATAACTATTATTGCTGCAGGAAAGTAGCATTTAAGATTCCCCTGGGTTATATGCCCTTTCATCTTCACAAATGCCTGTCATTATGGAGGGGTGGAATTGCATCACCTTTAATTCACTCACTGCTTGTATTTTACTAGGATCATTTCTGGAGAGAAGAACAGGGAAAATTTACAAGTTTGTTAGAAAAGCCAAAGTTCATTTGTTGGACCAGAGATCAAAAATTTATGGGCAGAATGCCAGGAAAGGCACAAATCATTTTGAAAGTGTTCCCACAAGAAATCATTGAAATGGTTCAGGCTCTAAGAGCCCCAATACCATTTTATTTCTTCCCAGAAAAGGGAATATATTTCCTGCGCATATTTTAATGAGGAGAAAACCACTCCCTTAGCTCTAGTTGTTTTTTAGCAGCCATATAAATATGATGCAATAGAATGATGGTGCATATGTTTGTATTTGATATATATGATGTATTTCACACCGGAATCTAGACGTGAGACTTTGATTAACTCAGTGGTTAGATAATTTAACTGGGTTTAAATATACCCAGGAACAACATTGTTGGTGAGTGAATATTTGTGTGTTTTTGATGGATTCAATTTGTCTAGGTGATAACAGCTGATCTATAAATATGTAGTGTTTATAGAACACTTGTCAAATGTTGACGTCAAAGCTTATTATAAAGGTATTACCTTCATTGTGGAGGTGGAGAAATTGATGGACGGATAGGTAAAGAGGCTTCATCAGGGTCACACAGAAAGTCATGGTAGACCTCTGAACAGATCAAAAGTTTCTTGACTCGCTGTCCTGTGTCCTACCCAGCTGACCATAATGCCTCTGGTATTGAAAGGAGTTCATATGTGCATTGGTGGATGTTGATGAGAATTTATGCTGTCCTATTAAAGACAAAGCGAGGGTTTGGCTATAAGGAGTGAACTTACGAATTCCTGGGAGACTGGTGCTTACCTATAGATAATATATTTTGCTTGGTTTTAGACTTTCAGTTCACTAGCTCAGCTTCATATCATCTTATTGAGAAATATTACTTTGGCTAAGCTTCTGATATAAATAATTGAAGGTTGCTCTGTTGGTTTATTTGTGTTGGATAACTAAACCTTTCTTAAGTCATTCTTTTTTGTTTCACCCTATTTTTCAGCTATACTTAGAATGTGTGTCATTGCAATAATTGCTAGCAAAATGTTGGCTTGTACGAGGGGATTTATCATATTTCAGAACTATTCCATACATAACTGTGTACCTTTTGAATTTAGGATGCAGAGATAAATTAGCATATAGTTTTCCTGGTTTATTATTAGTATTTATTTATTTATACTGTGAAAAGGTGTGCTAGGAGCCTTAAGCTAAAGAAGGGCCTGAACAACCTCTCCCCCCCCCCCCCCGATCTAAATGTAATGAACCTTGTCTGCATACAGACACCACAGATAAGTCAGCAGGCATTAAATCCAAGACTGTCAGCACCAACGCCCTGATTCAGCAAAGCACTTAAGCATATGCTTCAGTACCATGTACTTCAATACTGGAGTATTGTGTCCAGTTCTGGGCACTGCATTTCAAGAAAGATGTGGAGAAATTGGAGAGGGTCCAGAGAAGAGCAACAAGAATGATTAAAGGTCTAGAGAACATGACCTATGAAGGAAGGCTAAAAGAATTGGGTTTGTTTAGTTTCGAAAAGAGAAGACTGAGAGGGGATATGATAGTAGTTTTCAGGTATCTAAAAAGGTGTCATAAGGAGGAGGGAGAAAACTTGTTCACCTTAGCCTCTAAGGATAGAACAAGAAGCAATGGGCTTAAACTGCAGCAAGGGAGGTTTAGGTTGGACATTAGGAAAAAGTTCCTAACTGTCAGAGTGGTTAAACACTGGAATAAATTGCCTAGGGAGGTTGTGGAATCTCCATCTCTGGAGATATTTAAGAGCAGGTTAGATAAATGTCTATCAGGGATGGTCTAGACAGTATTTGGTCCTTCCATGAGGGCAGGGGACTGGACTCGATGACCTCTCAAGGTCCCTTCCAGTCCTAGAATCTATGAATAGGATTTAAGTATGTACTTAAGTGCATTGCTGAACTGGCAGTCCAAAAGCACAGTCATCTGCCTCTGCACTTAACTATCAGTAGCCTGTGCTCTTGATGCTGACCGCCCTGGGTTCAAATCCTGCTAATGAGTTATTGTGTCTCTGTGTCTGAAGCCATTTCACATCAAATTCAAACATGCAGCATACCTATATGTTGTCTTGACGTAACAATACAATTTCCCCTTGTGTTCTCAGCAAGCAAGTGGGTAATTAAGTTCCTTTTTGTTTGCGCTTTACACTGTGGGAAAGAAAATCTGATACCATGCATAAGAAAACTGTGATGGACACCTGCTAATTCCATTACACACCAGAGATTATATATACCCTGGTTTTACTTAATTAGCATAACCCCACCTGTGGGAGGGGTTTATTCTATAATTAGACTCCTCCAATTTGAAATTCTTTGATGACAGAAACACATCTAGAGGGGAGCGAGAGATGGCAAAAGGAAAGAAAAGGAAGAAACTCTTTACTCTGTGGAGCTCGCTGGGACACACATCATTGCACATGCCCCTATGTCTCCCACCCCAATCACAACAACTTCAAGAGGAAGTTGGAAGTTGGCTTCTCCTTCTGTTGCACTTAGGAGAGTTCTGAGATGACATCTGACAGCACTTATTTTAAACAGAGAAACGTCGCTATTAGAGACAATCTTAAGAGCAAGAAAGTAAACATGAAAAGCTAAACTCATTCTCACTGAACCTTACAATTATGCTACTTCCCTCCATCTGATGAAGAATACTCAACAGAAACATTTTCCCACAACAAATGCTTTAAAACTGATGAAGCAAAAGGTTTTTTTCTTGTACTATTGACTTCACATATGAATGAAGCCAAGATGTATCCAGTATTGAGCTGACCTATAGAAAGTCTTGACATTTATCGAGAAATGTTACTTGGCAATATGTAAGACACGCAAACAGAAGTCTCTTCTACCCAGAGTGAACTGAGAATAGAGAGACAGCTTGAGGCTAACACAAAGAGACAGGTTGTCAGGGTTAATACTAGCTGGGGAAAGAATGAGAAACCAGAAAGAAAGAGGATGCTGATTGTCTTTCTATGGTTTATGAGGCTTTGGGGATCTATGTTCTATTTTATAACTAGAGTAAAGTGATTGATGGCCTCCCATTACCCCCCCCAAAATCTTAACACACCTCATGTTTCTTTCTGAAGGCAATTTGTGACCAGTTTGTATTGAATCTGCTGTGTTTAACCTCTTAACTCAAATACATTCAATATTATGACTAATAAATCCTTTGTTATATTTTGGTAGTCTCCGTTAATCAGACTTGCGGAGTCAAGACAAAAGATGTGATTTCTTATGATTACTTTTTTTGGCACATGTCTGTGTTTAATAATGTCATTTTCCCAGATATTTTCATAGTACTGACTGCTAGATATATTGTGTTACTTTTAATTTATTTGTTTGTGTTTGGTTAGGGAGACGTGGTGGAGTACCTTTTTAATGGTCAGAATTGAAGCAGATGCAGGGCTAGTCATTTGACCTGTCCAAAAATAGTTGGTCAATTGACTGGTCAAACATTGGCTAAATGTTGTCAGATAATGTAAAAAAATAATCAGATGTTTCAAAGCACGAATTTATTAGAACCGCAACAAAAAAGAGTATGACTTTTTGTGGTCTTTTAGCCTTGCATACTTAGTCTAATTACAAAACCGAGTTTTGTTAACTGAGCTATTTTAACTCAGAAAAATGTGAAACCCCATGAAATGAAGTTCTAAAACATGAAATAATTATATTTTTTGCTATGTGAGGTCAGTATTTAAATGTGAAAGTTGCAAAAGAAAAATGACATTAAACAGAAATAAAACAAACACATAGCAACTATAAGAAAATAAGTCATTTTTAAGTGTACTTATGCTAGGAAGTCAGGAGGCCAACTCTTCAACTATCTTGCTTTTCTTTAGCTTTTTCTTTATCAGCTTTAATCGCTTCATCTATATCTCTGTTCCCATCATCAAATCCATCAATATCTCCTTTCTCTTCACCTGATGAATTATGAGTCAACAGTACATATGCCACTTTCTTTATCTAATCTTAAATTGTGATACAGGGTCACCCGCTTCCCAGAGGTGGATCTTCAGTCTATTTCTGGTTTTTGAATGGATGAGTCCCCAAATCAAACAGTTTTGTTCTGCATAAGAAGAAGTAGTTAAAAGAATTTCTTCCCATGTAGTTAGAATGCAAGGAGGACACAACACTTTCCACCATGAAATTTAGTGCTGCACTAAATGACACTGAAAAATGACTGCTGGCACTTGTTTGTTTTTGAAAAACTTGATAATGCTTTTCTCTTCTGACACATGATGAGAAAACTGTCAGATTTTCAACATCACCTATAAAAAAGCTGCATCAGAGGGGCAGCACATCCATAACACAGAAGGTATGGATATTTATTTATCAACAACACCCAAGCAGCTTTCATAGTAGCCAGCACAACTGAAATAACGGTTTTTGGGCCCAATTATATGTTTTTATATTGATCAATATATTGGGCTGTGTGTTGATGCTCAGTTGTGCATTGGAATGAGCAAAACACTGGTTGTGGAGTTACCATGAAGTTGATGGCACCCTCACTGGGAATATTGCTTCATCCATCAGACAGGTGAGACACGTGAGGAGCATGAGCAATAAGGATGCCAACTCTCTCTTTCACTTCATGTGCTTCCACATTCAGAAGACTTCTTGCAAGCGGTCTCCTTCTTGGTTAAGTTTGTTGTCTGGTCATGCAACATTCTATTCAAAAACCTCTTAATACCACTTTGTTGAACATTTGAAGACTTTCCAGGAATAGGAGTTTTTGATGCTGAAGCAGATGATGAAGCAAAATTCTTATTAGAAGATGAAGAAATTGAATTAGTTTTACTTTCATTGTCACTCATATCTTTATGTTCATCAAAAGACTCTGTTATTCATGAGTTGCTGCCAAAGAGAAGTAGAAGGAGAATGCACAGAAGAAAAATTTGATGCAGATGTGTTTTCCCTCTCTTGCTGTTTGACTGCAATAATCTATCTTTGACAGTAGCTGGAAACATACCACAGGAATTCACCAAGTGTTTCTCCGTTCTACCTACATGTGTCACCTACAAAGGAAAACAGAACTTGCACTTAGCTTTAACAGTATTTCCATGTTCATGTCTAGTAAAATAATTCTATACAAATGATTTGGGCTTTCCCCAACTCTGCCTAATTTATTACGTCACTGTTGTTAAAGTCTCACTATTTCTGGGGTGTTTGTTTATAAGGTATCTGTTGTATTTCAGTCAACCAGTTTCGAATTGCTGCTCTTCCAGAAGATACCAGCAAATCAAAATGTTTCTGGGCATGCTGCCTCTCAGGAACCTTACAGACTCCCAGATGACATGGAAGGGTCCAGCGGTTCCGTCTCCCGGCTGTAAACAAAATGGACTCATAATCTTAGTAGGAGGAACACAGAGCAGTAAGGAAGGGGCCTGTACAGAGATGTGATATATCACACCCTCATTAGCGTAGAATTTTTCATATTATCAGCAAGGTTTGGCTGGGGATATGTGGTGGTGGGTGTGAAGGGAGGAGTGGGGGACTTATTTACATGGGCATTTAATATGGGTTGTTTGATGAGGGTCAGGGAGGTGTTAGGGGAGTTAATAACTGCTATACTTCTGTTGGTTGAGGTTTAATGGCTGTGCATCTTTTCTCTTTGTTTTGGGAGAGGAGGTTTAATGACAGTGAACCCTCCTCTCCCTCTCCCAACTCCCTTCTGAGTTAGCTTCTGTATGTTTGTCTAGTCTGTTTCAGTTGTAAGCTCTTCAGGGCAGGGACTGTCTCTTTTAACTTGTTTAATGTGTTTTGAAAGCTGCCATATACATTGATGGCCTGGTATACAAATACATACATACATAAAATGTTTGTTCTAGAAGATTCTGGCCAATCAAGGTTCTTAACCTTCAGTTAATTCAGCTTTTTCTAACAGGTCGCATTAGCGTGTAGTCAAGTGAGTGAACAAGACATTTGAGCAGGCTTGCTAATAAAAGAAAACTAGAATGCAACCAAAAAGGTAGGCAGCCATCTATATCAGGACAGTCTTTCTGGAATATTTGACAATGTTTGACAGTGGTAAAGTAATAGTCAGTCAATTGCTATTATTTGATGGGTCAACTGACTGTCTTGTCAAGGCTAAGCATGTGTCATGATGGAGCCTACTATTTATTAATTGTCTTTTAGTAGTGTCTAGATGACAGAATAATTAAAATAAATAATTGGAAGTAGTTATTATTATTTATTTATTTATTTATTACTAATTATAATTGGAAGTAGTAATTATTATTTAAACTAAATTATACCTTAATATATTTAAAAAACTTCTGTAAGATAAAATGTTGATGGGCCTACCCACCTCTGTCCTGAAGCTGACCAAATCTTTTAATGAAACTACAGCAAAGGAATACAGGAATGAATTTGGTTGAAATGTATTAGAATAACAGATTTTAAGGCTAGAAGGGGTCATCATGATCATTTAGCATGACCTGCAGAACACACATGCTATAGAATTTTGCCCAATAATTCGTGGTTGAACTAAATTCCATCTTTTAGAAAGATGGCCAGTCTTTATTTATGGATATTTTACTGCATCACGTGGTAAGCTGTTCCAATTGTTAATTACCCTTGTTACACCTCAGAGAAGTGTATTCATGATGGCCCATAAGTGCAAAATGTGTGCAAATTCAGACGAGACTAAACATACTCCATTATACATGCATCACATTCAGAACATAACATCCAGGATACATGTCTGAGGCAATTTCCACTAGGCTTATGACACAAATTTCATGGTAATGCATCAATTCAGGAACCCGAAACTATGGAAATGAGGGAATTGTTCCGGTTTCAGAATCTACTTCCTTTTCCTGTGCCCATTTAAACTACTGATTTTAAAGGAACACTGTTAACTTGTCTAGGACCCAAAATACATAGTCATTAATAAAGGTTAAATCCTCCAACATTCCTGGAAGAAGACATATATGAGAATTGTTTAAAATTCCTTTGTAAAATATTTGTTACACCAACTATAAAACAAGTTTCCTGGGTGGTATTCTCAGTTATGCATAGCAAGACATGAGTATCGCGTGAGATACTTAAATATTCAGCTTAATCCTGGCCCCTTTTGGGCACATGATTCAGGATTTTACATTCTGTGGCCCACTCCAGAGCTTTTATTTCAATAACGAGAAATGGCCAGTCATTTTGAATAAGCCTTTGTGGATCGTCAGTTCATTTACACTTCCTTGATCTGACACTTCCAAAAGTTGAGGAAAATTGCCATATTTTGGATAAAAAATAAACCAACCAACCTAAAGTATTTCTGCCTTTCTGCCCAGCCTCATGCCTTAGAGCTCCAGTACAGTACTGCACTATGACATGCGTGCAGACGCTGCACAGCCTATCACTTTCTGTTGAACATGGCCAAGAAGGAGAGAAATAAAGCCCCTCATTACTCCAGCAGCTGTTTCAGCCATTTGAGACAAAAGCACCTTCACAGACTGTTCTTCCACTTCTTTCCAGGAGCAATGCCAGCACTCTGGCGAACAGGAAACTTGGCAGCCCCAGATGCCTTTCTTTATTAGTGCACTGCGCCTCTTACCTTTTATTCTCACCTAGCTAAGGGCTCTGGAGGGAAGGGAAGACAGATTCTTGGAACCTAGAATCTTGGGGTGCTGTGGAAATCCATCACCCTGCATTCAGCTGTGATTGCCTTATAGGAGTGAAAATGGTTTCACTTGTCCTTTCCTTTTTTAAAACAGTTCTCCACTAGATCACATGAAGCTGCTTTCTCTAGAGGTGGGAAGGAGCAGCTGCTGGCTAGTTATCAAAGCAGCAGGGCCTAACTCTGTCCGGTGTGATTAAAGTCAGGCATTGTAAAACACATAGACTGTGACATATGCCTGATGCTGATGTTCATGTCTTGTCTAGTGAGTCTTTCTGTGAAGTGACTGACTCTTACTGGGAATAGAAAGAGAATAGACTGGTAGGTTAAGCAATCATACTAGAGATCATCTAAGATAACAATGTAGTGCATCATTCAGAAATTCAAATGCACCAGGTACATGTACTACCATTGAGGCAGCTGAATTACTGATGAAGCAGTGTCCATGATTCATATGATGCTATTTGTATGTAACCCTTCTGCCCATCTAAGTTGGCAGCAACAAGGGCCGGGTTCTGTATCTAGGGGTTCCGTTTCAATAACACAATGCAAAACCGGCTCGAGCCCCCACCCAGTGACCTGGGACAATTACATACCACCCCCCTGGGTACCTCTAAGAGGCAATACTTCCCCTCTCGCAAGCACGGAGTCTGAGTGTAGCAGAAAATGTTTAATAACATGAGGTAAACGACATCAGCATAAAATTGGAAAAACACCACAAACAGGATTCATAACACAAACCATGAGCAAAACCCACCCCAGCAAATTGGGCTGTGTCCTTTCCCTTTGGTTCTTGAATCCAGCAACCCAAAAATCACCCAGAGTCCCCAAAGTCCAACATCCCCAAAGTCTCTGGGGTCCAGCAACCACCCAAAGTCCCAAAAGTCCAACAACCCCCAAAGTCTCTGCCCCTGGTCAGTGCAGCCCCAGAGTAAAGGGGGGGGGGCACGCAGGGTGTTAAGGGGCACCTTACGTGATCCGAGGCTGGCCAGCCGTCTGTTTCTCCGTGGGGGTTCCGCCGCAGCCTTTACCACGAGCCAGTCCACTTTCCTGCCATCCCACGAACTGCTCCGCTCTACAAGCTGCTCCGCTCCACTCCGCTCCGCTCCGCTCACCGACCTGTGAGCCGTTCCAGCCGTCCCCGCAAACAGCTCCGCTCGCCGTTCCTTGGGCCACTCCAACCGGCCCCGCAAGGCTCCACGCCGCTCGCTGCTCCTCCAGTCGTCCCCACAAATTGCTCCGCCAGCTGCTGAGCAATATAGCTTCAGGCTCCCCCACTAGTTAACATAGCCTCAGTGATCTCAGCTCTTAATAACATCAGCTCTTTTGTGATTTCAGCTCTTAGCGATTTCAGCTCACCATTGGCCCAAAGTGAATTCAGCTCAGCAGCCTGTAACTAGACTCCTAAGGGAATCAAAGTTAGCTCTGACATTCAACAGTGGAGAGAGGAGGTGGTGCAATTGGTGTTTCGGACCCTCAGAGGGGCCCCATACCATCAGGTACAAATACCTGTCCCCATCCTCTCTCAATTCACTGGGTTTTGTAACCCATGCCCCTTGTCAAGCAAGTGCTACTTAGGTAATGGTGAAGGACTCACTCAGTCCTTCTGTCATACAACAGTTCCACTGGCCTTGATTCACAGAATCAGGGTAACAAACTTTATTCTTCCTGCCCCAATAATAGAGAAACTGGGGATCCCACACCAGCCAAAGTAACCACTTTCAGTTGCTGTGTTTTCTGCCAGGCGAGTGGGTGTGCCTATGCAAACAAGATCAGCCCCTGGAGTTCTTTTCCACACTCGCCATAATTCACCACCAGATGTCAGGGTAGAGCTCATCCTGACTCTGCTTACATGTACATCTGCTAATGCATTTGCTCCCTTTTTTTCTCTTTGCAAAATTATATCTGGTGTTTTCATTAGGGATGGGTGATTCTACTTGGATACATTTAAATGCTGCTTGTCACCACATTTATTGCTTCCCAGGGTCTGAACCTTCACTTGTAATTAGATCAAACTTTGCTGAAGTTCCCATACTTTCTTTTTGTCTCCCTTTTTTTTTTTTTTTAAAAAAAAACTTCCTTTATGCTTAAGAGTTTGGCTGAATCAAGGCCATAGACGAGAGTGATGTCCGTCTAGTTCCTGGTGGCTGTGCACCATAAAATCATCAAATTGACATCCTCACTGACAGTCTCCATAGGGAAAGCTAAATACTGAAAGATTATACTCTTTTTCTTTCCCAGAGGATGTAATTCCAAAACATAGATAAGTGGCATGGTAAAAAAGGGATGTGTCTGAGGAAGCTTGCACTCCACCTCATATTCTATAACCGTTCTGATGATAGAGGACTTCTTTTTCTAGTGCTATCAATCTGGCACTTTCATCAGCTCTAATTTAATTTCTTATAAGTATGTAGGATCAAACAGAGCAAGACAGAATAGCAAGTGAATAGACATTCTAGCTCTTGACTTTTATACAAGGCTTTTACCCTGGATTTTATAAAGGATTCTTGCAGTGAGCTCTCTATTGATGCACTATTTTTGCCTATCACAGGAAACAGAGTAGTATCTTAATCACACACAAACAGTTCACCAACACAGTGATCTGGTTCCCTGGCTACGCCTTCACTTTAAAAGTAGACTCCATGTATGGTACCAAGTTGTTGCTATGTCTGCAGTTTTTGTGATGACCAGTTTGCAACTGATTAGGGTAAAATGGTCTTGTTGTGGAAGGTAACCCAGCCCTTGTCAGTGTGAGATAGCAGGTGAAATGATCCCCATTCATTAAGTTATACAGTAGAAACTGTGCCAGCCAACCCGGGGTGTTTGATAATCGAAACCCATTTGTGTTGAGGTGCTTGCCTTCTGTAAGGTACCTGATGATAAGGTCTCAGTGAGTGAAAGCTCAGTTTGGTTACCTACTGTAGCGGGGTGGTTACCCCGCTCCTGCCCTGAAGGAGTTAAAAGCAGCCTGGGAGAGGGCTGTAGCAGAGAAAAGCTGGGCTGATGGGGAAAGCAGCCACAGCTGTAGCCAGTGCAATCAGGGCCCAGCTGGCCCTTATAAGAGGGCAGTGGGCCAGAAGGATAGACAGACTCTCTCTAGCTTTGAGAGGGAGGGACCTGGCTGCAGGGAGCTGAGAGAAGGTACCTGGAGTGGAGCAGGGCTGGGGGAAGGCCAAGGGAGCTGGGGAGCTCCGTCATGGAAACCCCCCAGGCTGCGGCCTAGTAGAAGGCCAATTAGGTACTGAGGTTGTAGGGGGCAGCCTACGGGTAGGCAGAGGCAGCAGGTCCAAACCCCCCTTGCCTATGATGAGTGGCTTTTACACTGCAGTCTGCCCCAGTGAGCGGGGGCTAGATGGTGACTGGCAGTAGTCCACGACTGAGGCACGGTGCAGATAGAGGGTTGGGGGTTCCCTGGGGTGGGGAGACCCTGCTACTGTGGAGGTATTGCCAGGGAGCAGCACCCCAAAGACAAGGGGCATCAGGTCCTGGGAGGGACACGGGGGCCAGCGGCAGCGGGACACCGGCCTGCAGAGGGTGCTCTGGAGGCTGGACGAGCTAATTTGAGAGACCATCAGGAGCTGCCGCAGGGGTGAGTCCCGCACTGTCACACTTATAAATACAACTAAATTATGAAAGAGACAGAGTAACTTGCAGATCATGTTTTCTGCTTTTGAAAGTACTGATCCTTCTTTAGTTTTATTACAGGAGTACCTAGAGGCTCCAACTGTGGTGGGTTCCCAGTGCCAATATGCTATACATACACCTAGGATATGTCTACACTGAGCTGAAATTGCGCTTCTCAGTCAGGTGTGCACTAGCTCCACTTGAGCTAGAGCACTAAAACTAGCAGCATAGCCAGGGCTAGCATGGTCAGTGCTCAGGTGAGATGCCCTAGTACAAACCTGCCCAGACCTGCTGGGTAAATATTTGAGCAGATAACCCGAGCCTACGCCCATGCTACCCCTAGCTACAGTGCTATATTTAGTTTTCGAGCTCAAGGAGAGCTAAGGCATGCGTGTCTACCAGTGCTGGGAAGCACACTCCCTGCTCAAGTATAGATGTACTCATATTAGAGTTTAAAATCAAATTGGTTAAACAGACAGGAGTATGATTATTCCAATTTTATGGGTGAGGAACATGAGATACAGAGATTAGGTGGCTTGCCCAAGATCACACAGGAAGTCTGACTGTCAGGAATTGAACCCAGGTTTCCTGAGTCTCATTCTAACATTGTAATCTTCTAGTGCCAGACCATGTTCCTTCCTTATTCTCTGAAACAATTCAGTGTTCTCCTAGCAGCTCTTTGCCACATTGTACATGTTCTCTAATGTAGTTTTTATTTCCTAGTTAAACAACAGGCTTGGAAAGGTGCATCAGAAA
This sequence comes from Terrapene triunguis, assembly GCF_002925995.2. Taxonomy (NCBI): domain Eukaryota; kingdom Metazoa; phylum Chordata; order Testudines; family Emydidae; genus Terrapene; species Terrapene triunguis. The sequence continues at coordinate 373,951 of NW_020664498.1, read as the reverse complement.
GGAAGGGTTTTTTTTCGGGTGGGGGGGGCACTCCATCTGTTACAGTGATTCGGCATCTAGGATGATGCACATTATTTGGAAAAAGAATCCATTAAAAGCAGCAAGTTTGAAAGCCAAAACAAATGACAGGATATGTGAGGGATTAGTTGTAAGGAGCATCTGTTATTAATACTGAAGAGTGCTTTTTGAAAATGAATGTGAAGCATTAATATGGATGCGAGAATGAATTTTAATGCCTTTCCATGAAGAGAGGATGAATGAGATTCATGTTGTTCTTTTCATTGATGTAGAGGTACTGTTTTCATGTCTTGTTCTACCTGAGCTTTACCAAACATAACCCCAATCCTCGCTGGTAAATAGATACTTAGAATCTTGGTGTGGCTGTGCACCTTCTCTGTGCATCCCTGTACGGAGTGGCATGGCGTGGCAGGGCTCTGTCTCTGTTTCCCTCTTGGGCTTCCACTGCTCCATCCAGCCTCTAGCACTTACCTTCCAGGCTGAGGTGACTTAGCTCGCCGTCTAGGTCACAACTGAGCTGGGCTCTCCCTTTATAGTTCCTTCCTTGAAGACTTTCACCTGATTGAGGTGGCACTGATGGGGCCCCCGGCAGTCCATTAACCCTTTTCCTGATGCATGTGGGTTTGTACACCCTATCACACTTTTTTATTGATGAACTTCCAAAAGGGAGACTAGCCTGTCAGTGACACAGAGAGAGTAATATATGAGCTCTTGAGGAGTCTTAACCATACATTTCATATTCAGCCAGGTGAAGAGGCAGTGGAGGAAAGGCAGGTGAGGTTAACATTCTATTATGGAAGATGAGCTACTGCAGTCAACTGTGACACATTCCTAGAGATTTACTGATCTAGTTTCCACACAGAACAAAGTTCTCCAGGAGAGAAATTCACCTCTTCTCAGGAATTGAAGGGGGTGTGCGTGTGTGTGCTTAAGTTTCTTTGAGCCTAGCAACCATGATAAATGAAGATGGTTTCCAAAAGTTTTTCTCAGCTGATACCAAACTAGAAGTGTTCCAATAATCCAGTCTTAGTTTTTTTTCTCCTTTTGTTATTGACACTTCTCTGTAACTGTTTGGGCACTGGAGTTTGAAGCATTTATAAAGTGCTCACTGCTCTCTTTCCAAGTTTACAATAGCAGCCTTCTGCTTTTTCATCATTACCTCATTTGAAGGCTGACAGTAACTATGCTGTTGCTGACACATGAAATGTGATTGCCTGCCGCACTGTTTGTAAAAGGGACAAGCATCAAGGGCTTGCTTTGTTTCCCACTAAAGTAAATGGAAGTCTTTCCACTGACTTTAGTGGGACCTGGATCAGGGTTAGAGTGATTTGAGCTGAGCCAGAGACTGTGTCAAGATAACACTTTTCGTGAATATAACAGCAACTTTCATCAAAGGATCTCAAAACACTTTTCAGATATTAAGACAATAAAACCCTTATGAGATTAAGATTATCCTCATTTCACATCTGGATTAGAGAAGTAGTGTGGTCTGGTAAATACATGCTGGACTTGGACTCCAGCTGGATTCTTTCCCTGTCTCTGTCAATAAACTCCTGTGTGATTTAGGCAAGTCACTTAATCTCTGTTCCTCCTCTTACCCTTTGTTTATTGAGATTGTAAACTTTTTGGGGAAGGGGCTGTCTCTACCTATGTGTTTGTACAGTGCCTAGCACAATGAGGACCAGGTCCTATAGGCACTATTGTAATACAAAGAACAATAATAAAAAAGTCTAAAGTTAGGCACAGAGAAGTTAAGTGGTTTATTCAGGTACTCAAATCAGTAGACAATCCTGACTTGTTAGCTTTCGAGTGAAGAGGTCACTTGCATCTGTACTTGTGACCTGCTAATGGATAAACAGCAAAACTCAACTGTCTGACCATGACAGGAAAAAGGGAAACAGTTGGTATGTTGTGGCTGTTAAGCACGCTTAGAGCTGTTTGCTAGATTGTCTGGATTTAACTTTAAATATCACATCAAGTAACTGCAAGTTTACATAATTTTGGATGAAATCCTAGCCCCACTGAAGTCAATGCCAAAAGGTCCATTGACTTCAATGGGGCAGAGATTTCACCCTTGAACTTGAATTCATGCTTACTTTCATTCTTTAAAATCAAAGGGTAAGAATTCAATGAGTGCTACTAGAAAAACTATATCTGTTCTGCACACAGTTTAGATTCACAATTGCATACAGAAAATGCTAAATAGAGGGGCTAAGTAGCTCAAGATTGATAATGCCATCCGTAGCCCTTTGTATCTAGCCCCTCATTGTAAATCACTCCCAATGTCTGGCAGTTGTTTTGGTGACCTACGTGAAAACAGCTCCCAGTCTAACTCTAGTGGACAAATAACCATATTACAAAAACTACCACAGTTTGCACTAATTGACACCTTTATTTACAATATCACCAGAAAGAGCAAGGACTGAACAATAGTGTGGATTGATCTACTCCCCCACCCTGGGACCTTTCCTACAGGCATTGTGCGGATGGCACAGTCCTTCTGGCTGCTCGTGTTGTAAGATTTCTGTGGACACCTACAGAATTTTTTCTCTAGGGCTCTGAAGCCCACCACATTTCAACAGCACTTAGTAGAGGAAGGTGAAAATATTAAGCAAGTTTTTCATAAAGGCTAGGCCTGAAATGAAATGAGTCTCAGATGCTTCACCTCCATGTTTATTGGGCCTTTCATGTCCGCTATGTTAGACAATACTTTTGAAACAAGAATATATTTTTCTATCTGACTTTTGATTAAAATAATCACAGCAGATCCAAAGTAATGATTCTTTTTAAAAATTCTGGAATCTTCAGAATTGGGAAGTATATTATTTAATATACTCAGTCCCTCTTCCTTGGAGTTGTCCGATAAGACTGTACCGTAGGTCATCCATATATCAGAGCAGCACCTTTCCTGCTTAGCTACTGATGTGACTTACTAATGCATATGTGTACCAGCAGGGGCCACCATACACCTCTGTAAACAATACTACTGGTCAAATGAGAAAACATTTTAATGCTGAGAAAAGCACCTGTCTCCTGATGTTCTCTTGGTTCTCCTTAGTGATACGTAATCCACTGAGACAGAGAGCAGCCTCACCAGCATGGGTGGGTGGAGATTTGGTAGGGGAAATAAACTACGCTCGATTTCCAACAAGGTCAGTTTGACCAGAGGCAAAATTCAATAGCTGGGGGATTCCAGATACCCATGATTCTGAATTAGCTTCTTAGTGCATCTTGTGTGTCGTTTTAAAAATGGATTTTCAAAGTAAGATTGCAGTGAATGAGTGCTTGAGATTTCATGAATTAAAGCATTTCAACAAAGGGTTGGACTAGCCACAGAAATGAATTTGTATCTTATCTTTTGCCAAAAATTAAAAAATGGACAAAACCAGGGATGTTCTTGGTATTTTAATGCCAGCCATAGTTAGGAGCTGGAACCTATCTTTTATATAACAATCAAGAACATCCCTGGTTTAATTCATGAAATCTCAAGCACTCAAAGTGTGTGCGATTCAGATAACCTGTTCCAGTTTTTGCTCATCTCCAGGAAAAAAAATAAAATAAAAATGGTTTCTGGAAGCTCTTCTTTCAGGGATATGATCAGAAATTTTTTCACAGGTAGGGATGCTTCCCCCAAAGAAACCACACATCTGAACCCTCTCATCCCTCCCCTCCCCCCCCCAAAAAAAAAACCAAAACCAAAACAAAAAAAACCCCCAACAACTCTGCAGCACTCCCAGCATAATCTGGTCCAGATGACAGTTTAATTGTGCTAGGGCAGATCAGCCTAATGCAGGTGGGATCTTGTGGAGTTGTACCTATAAACAAACCAAAAGATTTAAGTCTCCAAGGCTGTCAGGCTGGCACCTTTCAATCCATCGTATTCTAGAAGGGTAGTTCCAATGCACCTGAGCTCTATTGTGATTGAATGTTACCACCAGCTGATGGCTTTTGGCTGGTCTGGGTGGTGGTTGTGGGATGATCTCCTCTGGACCAGGGTCAAATCACCAAAATCACCACTACTACTAACTGCTACTCTTGTTGGCATCCTTAGCTGTCCTTATGTGCAATGCTTCTATTGACTTCAGTTGGACTACTTTGTGGGGAGTTTGCAAAATCGAGCCCTTAATTCATCTGTATCTTGTTGAATAATCAATGAAATGCATTGAAAATAGCAATCTTGTTTTTAAGGATTTCCCCCCCCTCATGTTTTCCAATCCTTTTTTGTTGCTTCCTGGGAAGTAAACTAAAGCAGCTAATAGCAGATCAAATAATTTTACTTGGAGGGGGATGTAAAGGTGATTATTTCAGGACATTAATAATTTATAAACAGTCAATGTATTTTTTATTATTTATATGACAATAGCAAAGTAGTTGCACAGGGCACTGTACAGACATATAGGAAAGACCCATTCCCAGTTCCTAAGGGCTTGGAGTTTAAAGAAATATTTTTTCCTAATGTAATCACCTTTTGTTTTGTGTTCCATTGTTTGTTCTCTCTGAAGATTAATAATGTTTCTTTGTCTACTAACCTTTTCTTCTGTTCGAACAAGTTTGGCTAAACTGGGTTTACCTTCACTACACCACTTTGCTCAGTTGTGAGGAATCACGTTGGATGACATGATGCTAACTACATCTTCGGTTTGTGCAGACCAAGGCAAGTAATTTTTAGCTCAGTGTCACTAACTGATTAACGATGGAAGGCCTGAGGGTTTAATAATGGTTAGCTGAATATATGGTTCTGGTGTGGTTCTGTTTAATGCAAAGGGGTGATTGTTTTTTTGATTAATCTAAACCAATTCAATCATCCCTAAACAGAAATTTAGAATAGAAGCTATTACGTAGGTAAAAGGAGGAAACAGTTAAGTGTGACTACATTGGGGTTTTTGTTTTTTTTTTTGTGTTGGCAGATTTGCTCCTTTTTCTGCTGGGATCTGCTTTCAAGATGTAAGCTTATCAGGGAGTCACAAAAAAGCATTTCCAATTTGACAGCAGTAGCAAACAGGGGGTCTCACACCATTTGCTTGTGAACAAGATTACATATCATAAAGCTGTCACAAGCTGGCACTAATTTGACAGTTTGTTGGCTCAAGAGACTCCAAGATTGCGAATGCAGGGGATGGAAATGTCTTACTGATGCCATGAGGTTCACACTGAAGGTATTGATGAATGGGAGACAAAGTGCACAGGCAACTGAAATTGTCTTGCAAGAATAAAAAAAGTCCTACACATTTTGTATGCAAAATGTATAACAATGGACATTAGGAAATCGTAGATGCCTTAAAATTTGGAGTGCTTTAATTTTTATGTTGGTCCACAATATATGGACAATTTTCAGAGGACTAGCCTCATAGTGAGTCTGTACATTCTCTCTTAGTAATTGGCTGGGTCTCTTAAAAAGCTTTTTATAGTGGCTGAAATCTATTGATCAGAAACTGGAGTGTCAGGTCAGCATTAGACTTTATTACAGACTGACTTTTGTGTCCCTCAGGACAGGGACTGGTGAGGGGCAGAGAAGATGGGTGGAGAGAAGGATGCAAGATGGATGGTATGAAAAGTGGTTGGGGAGAGAGGAGGATTAGAGATGAAAGATTGACAACATGTTGTATGGAGGAGAATAGGAAAAGCAGAAATTTCCTTGGTTTCAATCATGTTTTCAAAGGTCGTTTCTGGTATATGTCAAAGCCCATCTTGAATCCATTTTGGCCTGTGGTGAATGTATACTTAAAAATATCACTTTGACTGGAATTTCCTGCTTTGCACCTAACAGAGCACCATTCACCTTAGACTTTAGACCCATGCTGAACACCAGTCCAGAAACTACCTTGAATTCTGTGAAAACTCAGATCTGAATTTCCTTAGTTTGAAGCCATCTCTTCATTTACACAGTCAATAGGCCATTATTTTTATAAACAAATGATAACATATATGGTCCCCAATCCACAGCAGTCTCTGGGTGCCTTAAATAAAGTTACTAAGACAATATTTTCATAAAGGACAACAATATCTTTGAGACCATCACTTTAAATGAGCTGCAGTATAAACCACAATATGGATGGAGTTGTATCTGTTGAATATTGGTGAGAAGTCACGGTTTGGTCTTTGGTCTTACGTAAGTGGATTTTGTTAGTAGTCCAGGAAAACCAGCAAATAACAGTAATCTGTTTTTCAAATAGCTGATCTTTGAGTTACATTTTTTTATCCTGCTGCTCTTGTACGATGCTCCTCTGTGCAATTTGCCTACAACCACCCGGCTGGTAAGCAGTCCACTGTGCTTTGTCTGCTCCTGTAAATTAGATATTGACCGGATGTGCTGGCTTAATAGTATAAATTTGTTCTGAGAACAAAACAAACTCCTTTGCAAAGTGTGGCTGCGTGCTTGCATAGCCTGAATGAAGCAACAATGGTAAAGCATAATCACATACGTGGTCAAATCCATTTATCAAACAGGAGTCTTACAACACACATTACGGCCTTGTTTGTGCCATAAGATGCTTCTTAGCCAAGGCGTGTGTTGCATACCTGAGCCATGTAAATAGCCACATCTTGGTAGAAGGTGTAATCCTCATTCCGTTGGTGGGACTTGGCCTGTGAAGGATTTTTTTGAGTTCAGTGATTGCCCTTGTCACGCTGTCTGGAGTAGCTCATGACTCAGGGTGCCAACCTCAGGGCAGAGTATCAAAAAGCAGGACAGACACCCCAAACTGGTAGTATGCTTAATTAGATTTCACTAACCCAGTAACAAATGTGAACTCCCAAAGTACTACAGTAGTCTTATAATGGAGTCATAGACTGTCCCCTTGGACACTCAGGTCTATCTTGCCACCCAGGCAAGCTATACTATGTAAATGGTCACTTATACCAAAAATCATAAAATACTCAGGTGCTTCCAGTCCCAAGAGACGAGGCACTTACCTCAGATCAATTTGTACCTTAGATGACTCACCAAAGACAATGCTGGTAGCTAATTAAAGGTATATTAACTAGGAAAAAGGAATAAGAGAGTTATTAACAGGTTAAAGCAAGCAACATATACACACAAATGTTTGTCTGTGATTCAAAAGGTGACATATGTAGAAATCTGCCAATTTAAAATGTCTTTCAGGGCTAACCCATGCCAAGTAGCATGGGGATCTCTTTGCTTACGTTTAGGCATCTTAGCCCTTGGAGTCCAGACAGCATGAAAGAGTTGTTTTTTCTTGTCAGGGATTTTTATCTCTCTCCACTCCAGAATCCAAACTAATGGGATGAATTCATGCATAGGTCTCTCCTTGCTGGAGGGAGTTCGGAATGAAATCAACAGGGCCTCTCTCCTTTGATGCTACACAATACCTTTATTTGCCTTCAATGGGCTGTCTTGAGCACTTTACCTTAATTAATACTACCTTTGCTGTTTGGTGAGTTACACAATTACAGAGGTTTATAATGCAAACACTCAATATAACTTTATACTGGGGAAACAGAGATGATAACTAAGATCAATACATGCAGCATCCCACAAGTCTAAACACTAAATACACTTTTATCAACTTAACATCTAATGTCTATTTTGATGATGCTAACACACAGGTAAGCAAGACTGATGTCCAGCTGTGCCTGTGTAAGTGTTCAGTGAGGCCTTGGCATGAGCTGGCACCTGGTCTGCCAGCATCACAGCCCTCTCCTTCGAACATACAGTGCGTGTAACTGAATTTCTATAGCAATCCATACGTTATTTTGAAAGAGCTCTTGTACATTTTACAAATGGAAAAATGGCCGGATGAATAGCGAGGCCAAATACAGATGCTGGGGAAGTTCTCTTTCAGTGATGCTGATGACTGGGTGCATCCAACAGCACAGAAATCATATTAGAGCAACCATGAGAAATTCTTAAAAAAGGCTGGGAGGACTGGAATCTAGAGAAGCTGAAGGAGCCTCAATAAGCTGTATTAAGATACAGCCTTAACCACAAAATACATTGCTTTGTTTCACCCTGCATAGGAATAGGTATAAAATGGAGGCTTTGTACAGGGAGACTGAGGTTTTGGCCCAGCTACAGTGATGCCCTATCAACAGTGTCTGCTAGGAAGATCTAACTGCCCTAGTGGGTGAATATGTCAGTGTGTGTGTGTGTGTGTGTGTGTACATGAAAGACTAGACCTGATACTTTGATCATAAGAAAAGCTTCAGTTTAATCGAGCCAGGCATGTACTCAGAGGTCACTTTTATTCAGCAAGAGTGGTCAGGAGGGTCTCAAAAGTCACTTAGAGGTGGTTATTGATTTTCTTTTTCTTTCAGTGTCTGATGTGCTACTGAGAGGAACATGAAAAGGGCAAATGTTTGTACTTATTCAGTGCCTAAGAGAGTCTCTGTGTGTGTAAGGTGCATTAAATTGGCACCAGGATTAAGGTATAATGGTGGTTAAAATCAATGTTTTGCTGAATTTAAGTCCCCCCGTTCTCCTCTAAATCACCAAAGAGAGTGAGGGAGAATGCTCTTTCACAAGGATTGGTCATTAAAATTAACTTTTCCCAGTGGCCTCTGCTCACCCTGGGCTTCGGTTTGGACAAACGAGAAGGTGAAATTTAGCAGTTATGTTACACTTCACTTAATGGAATATCAGTTAGAGATGCTATGGGTGTTAATTTATGACTTGACATGTGTGTCATTAATTCTCACAGCAGTCAGGAACCTGGGTGTTGAGGCATTCTACATGGCTTCAGTGATAATGGAGCAATAGACAACGAGGCCTGATTCTGTTCTCATTTATACCAGTGTAAATTAGGAGTAACTGCATTAAAGACAACTCCTGATCTTAAAATGATTTTGGCCCCTCCGTTTGTTTAATTATGGAGAGAATGATGTGCACATGCAGATTTTAAGCTCTACACAAGCAAAAGCACCAGTATAAGGACAATGGATTTTAAAAAATCAGACTTTAACAAACTCAGAGAGCTGGGAGGTAAGATCCTATGGGAAACAAATCTAAAGGATGAAGGAGTTCAGGAGAGCTGGGTCTAAACTTGCAGAACTGAATATGAAGCCCTTAAGAATAAATTCTATGGTAGTATAGTATAAATCAGTGCGAGGGCATGGGAGCTGAAAGTATGTGTGTGAAATTAAATCCAGGCCACTGCTCTTTTGCAGGACACATTTACACTTCTTTGTCCATGTTGCAATGCTGCCGAGCTCCAAATGGAAAAATAAGTTGTTTCTAGGTGACGGCTCAAATAAACATGGTCGCATCCTGACAACTGGTCACTCTGTAATAACAGGATCTGAATGACGCCCAGTGGAAAATGCCCTGTTTACTTACTTTAAATGTCATGAGCAATAAGAGAAAATAAAAGGCAGAACAGATTATAGTAGTCAGTGCACTGGGAGTGACCCTCTTACTTTTGGAAGGAATTAGAGAATAAGTATCCCAAGTATTCCTGAGAGACAGAGCTGGAACACCGGGATTTACCATCTTCATGAACCCGGAGATCCCTACTGGGCTGCCCTAAGCTCTAGGGCACTATGAATCAGCTACTAAATCTTTAAATTGCTTAGAAGTGAAATCAACTGCTTGACACCATCAACCGCTGAAGAGCGTCTGGACCAGGAGCCAAAGTAGTATTGTAACATCCGGATATGGGGAATTGATTACAGAATTGGTAAAAGAAACACAGCCTGGCTGGATAGTCCAGCTGGATACACTTAACTGGGAGTAGACTTACAAAAAAGTAGTTTTAAAAACTAACGGAGGGGGCAGAAAAATAGCGAGCTGAGGAGAATAAGGAAAGGGAACATACTGACTCTTTTAGGTGAAGGATCGCGGGATGGTCTGGTGCATAGTGTCAGGGACTAGGATTCGAGAGACCTGGATATCCTATCATTAAGCTAAATCCTTGGTCTGATCAGTATTCTAACCTAGTCATGGGAACACAGTTAGGTCCCATCTACACCACAACATTTAACTGGGCCCTTTGAATTTGCTAGAGTTGTAATTTTTACAGGGCTTAAGAGGCAGTCCCAGCACTTAGGAAGGGTTTATTACAATAACACTACAAAAAGTGTGTGGGTGGGGTGATGGAAAGAAGCAATTTTACTTAAATCTTCTGATTGCTTAGTGAGAGAGGGATGAGAAGGTAAACATCCATTTCACCTGCCCCCCTTACCTTTCCTATTTACACAGCTCCATTCACATTTGCAGTAGGAATTATCAAGAGGTTATTATGGAACCTGGAGTTGCCTCTTAGGCTTTGAAGGATCAAACCTTAGAAGTTCAGTGTGTTCTATCTATTCTACTATTAATCAGCCTTTTTGTTCCTTGTGCTTCAGTTAACTTATTTTCAGCTTCTTATATTACTTTTAAAGGACAATTTCCTACATTTTGCTTAAAAGACACACACAACCTTTGCTTGACCTTTTCCGAAGTAATATGTAGAATGGGTTCCTACCCTTAAAGAATAGAGCACATCTGCATGATATTGCAGGAGATTAAATACTGCAACATAAATAAGCTGTTCATTTGGGTTAATATAGATACTTTTTAATAGCAGTTCTAGGCTTTAGGCAGAGAAGCACAAAATAAATGAAAACACCAAAATAAATACTTTAAGTGAAAATACAAAAAAGAAGCATATTCAAGCCTGTTTGCGAGACAATTCATTTCAAGTGAAAAAGCAGTATATCTTAATTTTTTTCTCTTTGCAGGAAGTCCTATGAATATTACCACCCCATTGAATCTAGAACAATCTAAGTAAAATGTTGTGCCAACAAAGCAAATAATATAATATTACCTAGTTCTTATATGGTACTTTTCGTCAGTAGATCTCAAAGCGCTTTGCAAAGAAGGTGAGTATCATCATCCCCATTTTACAGAAGAGGGAAACTGAGTCACAGAGGAGTGAAATGATTTGTTCAAGATTACCCAACAGACCAGTGGCAGAGCCAAGAATAGAACTTTGGTCTCCTGAGTCATAGTCCAGTGTTCTATGCACCAGTCCCCACTGCCTCTCTACATGACATCTTCACCTATGGTGAATTTGTTTGATTTGTGTTTACTGATAGCCTCCTTATGCTGCTGTTATGGAACATAGTTGTCCAGGACTGAGCTCAGTAGTGAAAGCCACTAAGAGACTACCAGGGAAGTACCGTATAGAGATGGCAAGAATGCACTAGAGTATAAGGGTGGTAGACCTCCTGTGTGTTCAGTTTTTTCACTTTGGCTCCTTTTCCAAAGCTGCTTTGCACATTTTCAGATATTTTCCATCCCTTCTCACCCATAGGCCCAATGGATGAACACACAAATTAGTGCACTGAAGACTGAACAACTAGCTGTAGCAGTGACATTTTTAAAGATGCCTCAAGCAATTGGAACAGAGTATGAGCAAGTGGAATTATAGTGCACAGTAGATATTAGCAAGGCTGGGAATAGGTTTGCCATCTGTCCTCTGTCTGATGTTGAGCTCCAGATGATACAGAGTCTGACCAAAGAACAGCTACCTCTCAGCCACCAGGAAGAAGGGACTCCTTCCAGAGTCCAGTGCCAGATATGAGGTGCACTAGGAAAGAAACATTTTGGAAGGCAGTTGTCTTCTGTTTGATAATTGAGAACAAAAATGTTGTAAGTATAGAAAAGGAGAGGATCAGAAAGCCTAACATCAGCCCTGACTGGCTTGTGGCTGGGTCCGCTATTCAAAGCCTGGAACCAAGCATATAGGATGTAGAAATAGCACAATCAGCACTCCTTAATAAAGACCGGCACCTTAGACTTCACCTGGCAATTGACTGGTACAGAGTAAAAGTGTAATGTGCACTCTGGGTGAAGCCCTATTTAACATAGAGACCACTGCACATTAGCTGTGGTGAGTGCTTGCTTTAAGGATGATATCCCAAGTCAAGTGCACAGCAACAATTTAACCACGAGGTGACAAAGTATGGGTTAAGTCATGACGAAGACCACATCCAAAAGAAAAGGGCTGCAACCTTCTTGCCAAGTGCCAAGAGAAAAAGCATGTGTGACAGCCATTGGTACTGGCTCTCTAGTTGCTCTTGGATGCCCAATAAGGCCCATTGATTGAGACCCTAACTCACTGGGAGTTGAGGGCACTCAACTTTGGGGCAGTGGACCTTGTATCTGATGTGATGTAGGTGATGTTCTGCTTCAAGGATTAGGAATACTTGGAATGCTGTTTTTGATTGTTTCTAGCCTCTAAGTATAAACCGCTAAGACATCTTTTATTAGTAAATGACCTGGAACCCCTCTAAAGTGAATCCCTTATAGGACACACAAACAGAAGTATTTCAAGGCAAGTGCCATGCTTTGTTATACTTTCTCTCATGACTTATTTCTCCACCCATCCTCCCCACTTTCTCTTTCAATACAAGATAAGGATGCACCCTTCAGAAATTGATAGTTGATGTACAAATATGTTTGAATTCACAATCTCCGGGATTTTTTTAACGAGAGGGGTAGCAGTGCAGCGTGAGGCTCGAGTTAATGTTAGGCTAGCCCTGGGATGTGGGAGATAACAATTTCCACTAGTGATATCAAAGATGAGCAATGGCTTTTAGGACACAGCTGTGTGTCGTCCATTATAAAAAATGATGAATAGAAAAATGAAGAGAGGAAATAAAATGGGTCCCACCCACATCTGTGGAAAGGAGAACTAGAAGCAGCTGTTGATGAGCTTGTTCTGGCCCAACTACCACCTGCAAACAGACAACTCTGACAGTGTCTCTTTAACTGAGAGTCTGATTAACTGGGCTGAGTCTCAGTGATTTCACTACGTTTATCCAACTGCTGTACAAACTAAAATCGCTCAAAGAGGCTGCCAAATTGGAAAAGCTGTGCAGGGGAGTTTTGTTATATCTTTTTTTTGACTCTGTTGACTTAAAAGAGTAGAGTTGGCAGAAGTCAGAGATACAGATCTAAACATCCCAAAAGCATTTGGGCTCTCGGATCTAGGGTTTTGGCTTATGCCTAACTCCTAATATCTGTGTGATATAGATACTTACTTTTCAATTCTAAAGCATGTCTCATCAGAGAACCAGCACTTAAATTAAAACAGCCTCACAATACACCTGTGAAGTAAGTTTCATCAGAGGCTTTTATAGCCCGGTAAAACTAAGCAGTGGATAAAGGTCAAGTGACATGCCTCACCTGGTTTCCCAGAATCCTGCAGAACTCACTCATGTGTAAAACTACAATCACTGTATTGTATGATAATTGTACAGTCAGTTGCTCTGGGCAGCTAAGTGAAGTGTGGCATGCTTGCATTTCCCACTTCATTATTTTAACCAGTCTCCTGTATTTGATATGTCATAACTGGCATAAGAAGATAGTTTCTAATATTCTGTTTTGGGATATGTTGTATAAAATTAAAGGACACCAAAGAAAAAAAAATATTTAAAATGTTCCCTTAATTCTGTTACTTGTTAGTAGTAATACCCCACAGTACTGAAATGGAGAGGAGGATTTCAAAAAAAATGGATACAACTTCAATTGCTTATTATTTGTTGTCTATCGTTGGGCCAGCAGTTAGAAACAGGCAAAATTTTTTGATGAATAGATAATACACTGAAGAATGCAGCTGCAGGTTGACTGAAACTGTTCTTAAATTTGGATCAAATTTGGTGAATAGTTTTGGCAAAAAAAGAGACATTTTTTCCAAAAAAAATTAACACTTTTCGGTTTGACATTTTCTAAACAAAACACTTAAACTTTTCATTTGAAACAACATTTTGCTTTGAAATTTAGCAAGATTTAACTACCCCCCCCAAACCCAAAACTATAATGGGTAAAAAACCACCCAAAAATAAACAAAACATATAATTTTGGGTAGAATGAATCATTTTGACCTACAGCAAAATGAAATGTTTAGTTTGACCTGAAACTAACTATTTTCGATTTTACGATTTGGTGAGAAAAAACAAAAAAACTGTTTCAGGTTGACCCTAAATAATTTTTGTTTTCAGTTCAGCTGCCAAATAAAAGAATTATTTTATTTTCCCAGCTCCACCAGCAGTGACTAGACTTGTCAGTTTCACTTTTGCTTGTATTCACTTTCACTTTGAGTCTCTCTTGTTTTGCCTTGCATCACACAGGTAATTTTTAATTGAAAAGTATCATGAACATCTGTATTTTAGAAATTTCTTCCCACCCCAATCAAAGCTAAATTTTGGTCCAAAACTACTTGACAGTATCCCTTTTAATAAATGAATGAAATGTCTGGGTCTGGAGACTAAGCAAAGGATTGAACCAAATTCATCCCTGCCATAGCTCATTATACTGCATTGGTGTAATTGCTGGGATGAGCTTGTCTCAGAAAGTTTGTATGAAAGTTGGCACTCTGGGATACATAATTATATTTATTATAAAAGTGGCTATTTAGGCACTTAATTTTCATTTTAATGCCAGACATTTATTTTCAAAAATCCATCCTCATTTCATTGCTAAACAGTAGCCAAGGACAGTATCAACCTTTGGACTAAAATCTATGAGAATCCTTCAAAGTTTACTGTTTTCTTGCCAAGGATGGGGTAAAATATGATGGCAATAACTTGAAATCCTCTGCTGTCTAATTACCTTAGACAAACATTTCAATTACAATACAGACTGGCTACCTTCTTGCATAGTTAATCCTGTCTAATGGCACATGCACCAGTGCTGGTATTTTGGCCATTTGTGATCAGTCCTTTAGGATCACCCTTATCTGTCTCCTTTCCCCTTAGTAATAAATTTGGGGGCTCACTCACTGCTCTGTTTTCTTGCCTTCCATTTAAAGATGAATGTTCTACCTTGGCCTGCTTCATATCTCAGCTTTAAGCAATGTGGTTTAATCCAGAATGATAGGCCCAGAGTGATAGGCCCTTCATACAACAGACAGAAGGTTCAAGTTCTTCTTCGTAGTGCTTGCTCATATCAATTCCAATTGGGTGTATGCGCGCCGCGTGCACGATCGTCGGAGAATTTTTACCCTAGCAACACCCGGTGGGTCGGCTGTGGAGCCCCCTGGAGTGGTGCCTTCATGGCGCTGGATATATATCCCAGCTGACCCAGTGCCCCCTCAGTTCCTTCTTACTGCCCGTGACGGTCGTTGGAACTGTGGAGCGCGGCATAGCTGTCCTCCACTCTCCCTAGCTTTTACTTCCTGGTTTAGATATTGTTGTAGTTATATAGTTATAGATTTAGTGTAGTACAGTAGTTATTAGTTATAGATTTAAGTTTATAAGTGAAGTTAGTGGGCTGGAAGGGGTCCCTTCCCCCCTTCCTCCCCGTGTGCCGTCCGGTCTCCTGCCCAAGGCTCCGGGCTTTAAGCCGTGCTCAGTCTGTTCAGAGCCTATGCCAATGGGAGATCCCCACGACTCTTGTTTAAAGTGCCTCAGGGAGTCTCACCAGACAGAAAAGTGCAAGATCTGTAAGATTTTCAGGCCTCGAACCAAAAAGGAGCGGGACTTTAGACTCAAACAGCTCCTTATGGAGGCGGCCCTCAGCCCGGACCTTCCTTCGGCACGCCAAGTTCCGGCACCGAATGCCTTGGTGCGCAGTGCTCTGGCGGCGACTTCCAGTACTGCACCGCAAGGAGACGCGGATAGAGTCCCACAGCACGGGCCTTCACTGGCACCACGTCCACTGCAAGCACCGCGGCGCCGGTCCCTGTCCCCAGGTCAGAAGAGCCCTCGCAAACCGGAGGGGGCTGCCTCCCAACAACAGGCACCGGCATCCCCCTTACCAACCTTGGATGCGAGTCCGGGACCGGAGCGACCGAGGATACAGGCGCCGATATCGGCACCGTTGACTCCGGCACCGGCAGAAGGGCTGTTGAGTCCGGCGCGGACTGGCTCCCTGACCAGCACCGTGGTTGAGCCCCGTCTTGCATCGACGCCGGCGACGTTTGCGACAGCGAGGAACCTCATTGCCCTTACAGAACCGGCACCGACTCAGGCTACGGTACCGCATCCCACCCGTGCGGTGCAGTCTAGGGACAAGCCCAGCCCTATTACCTCCACCATCTCTGAGCATGCACTCTCGGCCCTGCTCCCGATCTAGGAGTAGGTCCTGGCGCCACTTGAGTCCTGGCACCGTTCTCTATCACGGCACAGGTCGTACTCACGGCCCAAATCTTCCTCCCGGTACCGTTCCGCCCTCGCGGCACTGCCCCAGACCTCGGTACCGTTCGGACTCCCGATGTCGCTCCCGGCACCGGTCAGAGCGCCGATCCCGCTTGAGAAGCCACTTCCGGCACCGCTCCTGCAGATGGTCTTCATCACGATCCAGGTCTGGATCTCGGTACCGGCATGAACATCGGCACCTTTCTCGATCCTAGTACTGCTCCCCGGCACCGCGCAGAGACCACTCTCCTGTGGGCCAGCACCGTTTGGCACCGTTTCCAGCAGCGTCAACGCACGCTCCACACCGCCCTGGCCCTCACGATCCGCCTCACGCTCTTCCCAGTCGGACGGTGCCTGCCGCTCAGCCTATCCTGCACCGAGCCAAGCAGCGGACAACCTGGGTCACTGGCAGGATGAGGCCGAAGACCCTAGCCAGGAGCCTGCACAGTGGTCTTTCTGTACCCCATGGGCGTACCACCAAGCCCAAGGGGTTCCACCTGCAGCCTCCCGCTCAGCACATTCAGAGCCCCAAGTACTGGAGGCCACCATCAGTTGTCCCCCCCGGGGGGTATGGAGGCCGCCCACTCCTACGCAGGCCCCGGATCCCGGTACAATTGATCCTGAACCTCAGGACCCCTCGCAATTGGACCTGCCACAGGATCCATTAGCCCCTGTAGCATCTTCCTCATCTTCTCCAGATGAGGCGTGGCGGGGACAATGTCCTCGGGTCCCCCCCGATAGACCTATGTGCTCACCAAGACCTTTTATGTAGGGTGGCACATAACATGGACCTCTAAGCAGAGGAGATAGTGGAGTTGGAGGACCCGGTGGTGAGCATCCGTTCAGCTGACACCCCATCCAGGGTAGCGTTGCCCATCATCCGCACCATTCAGGCTAACGCCAAGACAATATGGCAGACCCCTGCCTCTATCCCACCTACAGCCAGAGGGATGGAGAGGAAATACTTTGTTCCCTCTAAGGAGTATGAATACTTGTATACTCACACTCAGCCGTGTTCGCTGGTGGTGTCCTCAGTGAATGCAAGTGAACGGCATGGTCAACAGGCCCCAGCGCCCAAATCTAAAGATGCCAAGTGCTTCGATTTGTTTGGACGCAAAATTTACTCAGTGGGGGGCCTACAGCTCAGAGCCGCAAACCAACAGGCGCTCTTGAGCCGCTATGATTATAACTCGTGGAACTCCATGGGTAAATTTAAGGAGTTGATTCCACAAGAGTCCAGGGATGAGTTCTGGGCTTTAGTGGAAGAGGGCAAAAAGGTGGCTAGGACCTCCTTACAGGCCTCTCTTGATGTAGCGGACTCTGCTGCTAGGACCCTGGCTTCGGGCATAGCTATGCGACGCATCTCCTGGCTTCAGGTGTCTGGCTTACCACCAGAACTGCAACAGACCCTGCAGGATCTACTATTTGATGGGCAGGGCCTGTTCTCAGACAAAACGGACTCTCAGTTACAGAGCCTAAAAGACTCCAGAACCATCATGCGCTCCCTGGGGATGCATGTCCCAGTTACCCAGCGCAGGGCCTTTAGACCACAGCCTCAAAGGTTCTACTCTCCCCCTCATCCCAGGCAAGACTTTTACAGAAGACATGGACCAGGTGGTAGAAGGAGATCCACCGGTCACCAACCCGGTCAGAACCAAGGCCCTTCTAAACCATTGTCAGGGCCCAGGCAAAATTTTTGAAGGTGCGCCCGAGGACGGCATACTAGTCACCACCCAGGATCCTTTCCCTACATTTCGAGATCGTCTCTCCCATTTCCACCATGCGTGGTCCCTTATAACTTCAGACCGATGGGTTCTTCGCAAGGTGGAAAGGGGATATTCTCTCCAATTTTCTTTTTGCCCCCCCTCCCATCCTTCCTCCCCATCCCTCTTCAGGGACCCCTCTCACGAGCAACTCCTTATACAGGAGGTCTTTACGCTCCTGTCCATGGGAGCAATCGAGGAGGTTCCATCGGAACTAAGGGACAATGGGATCTACTCCCACTACTTCCTAATCCCCAAAGCAAAAGGGGGGCTTCGACCCATATTAGATCTGCGCGGACTCAACAAATTCATGGTAAAGTTGAAGTTCCGCATGGTCTCATTGGGGACCATTATCCCTTTCCTGGATCCTGGAGATTGGTACGTGCCCTCGACATGAAGGACGTCTATTTTCACATCGCGATTTACCCTCCACACAGGCGCTTCCTTTGCTTTGTGGTAAACCACGAACATTACCAATTTGCCATCCTTCCCTTCGGACTGTCCACGGCTCCGATAGTGTTCACCAAAAGTGTGGCTGTCGTGGCAGCCTACCTTCATCGACGACGGATACAGGTGTTCCTGTATCTCGACAACTGGCTCATTCGGGGCCATACCAGGGAAGAAGTGCACACACCTAATTGGAATGGATTTGAGCAACACATCTCGAAGAACAACAGTTACAAAGGTGAGTAACCCTTTTATCCATCAAAGTCACTGCACAACATTTAGGTTTTTCTAGATCTCATGGCAGTGTGTCCACTCCCAGTGAACCTTCTTTCTCTTTAGGGGCGAAGCCATGGAGCAGGGAAACCCACATAAATTAATGCTCTTAGGCTTCATCAGCTGCCATCAGCAGCTGGGATCCTGTCCCTCTGTACACATAGAGCACGATTCATATAGAGGGGGCCTTCTTAGGATCAAGGCTGGATAGTAGGCAATTGGAGGAGCATGCTCTAGAGATGTCATGCTTTTGACTCCCTTCCAGTGACTGAGACTAACTGAGGAGAAATAATTTAGTCTATAATTCGCTAAATTGGTATGGTTGCCTTAAACAAAAAAAAAAAAAAAAAAAAAAAAGGGAAATAAAAAAAAAAAAAAAAAAAAAAAAAAAAAAAAAAAGGGAGGTGGGGGAATAAAAGAGATTTTAAACCCTAGCAGCATTACTAAACCAAAGGAGTAGAGGCTTTAATTACAAAGCTAGTTTTGCAGTCCAGAGATATTGTTACTTTAGTTATGTGTACTTATGCAGATCTGGATTCGTTATAACTAGTAAGTATTGCTGTTTGATTAGTCTTGTCAATTGCAATTTTAATTTCTTGTTACTGGGGTCTTTGCTAATGAGCCTGTCAAGGCTGTATCCCCACTTTGAACTTTAGGGTACAACTGTGGGGGCCTGCATGAAGACTTCTAAGCTTAACTACCAGCTTAGATCTGGTCCGCTGCCACCATTCCTAAAGCTAATTCCCTTCCCTGGGAAGCCTTGAGAAACCTTTCACCAATTCCCTGGTCAATACAGATCCAAACCCCTTGGATTTCAAGACAAGGAGAAATTAACCATCCCCCTCCTTTCTCCCACCAACTCCTGGTGAATACAGATCCAAACCCCTTGGATCTTAAAACAAGGAGAAATTGACCATCCCCCTCCTTTCTCCACCAACTCCTGGTGAATACAGATCCAACCCCCTTGGATCTAAAACAAGGAAAAATCAATCAGGTTCTTAAAAAGAAGGCTTTTAATTAAAGAAAAAGGTAAAAATCATCTCTGTAAAATCAGTATGGAAAATAACTTTACAGGGTAATCAAACTTAAAGAGCTCAGAGGACTCCCCTCTAGTCTTAGGTTCAAAGTACAGCAAACAAAGATAAACACTCTAGTAAAAGGTACATTTACAAGTTGAGAAAACAAAGTAAAACTAAGACGCCTTGCCTGGCTTTTTACTTACAAGTTTGAAATATGAGAGACTTGTTTAGAAAGATGGGGAGAACCTGGATTGATGTCTGGTCCCTCTCAGTCCCAAGAGCGAACAACCCCCTAAACAAAGAGCACAAACAAAAGCCTTTCCCCCCCCAAGATTTGAAAGTATCTTGTCCCCTTATTGGTCCTTTGGGTCAGGTGTCAGCCAGGTTACCCGAGCTTCTTAACCCTTTACAGGTAAAAGGATTTTGGAGTCTCTGGCCAGGAGGGATTTTATAGTACTGTACACAGGAGAGCTGTTACCCTTCCCTTTATAGTTATGACAGAGCCAAACTCTGCAAAAGGTGAAACTACAAAATTTAGAATGAGGAAATGATCAGATTTGCATGTGCTTGAATGTACTCTGTGAGTAACACATACATATACTTGAAATACAGGATGGTATAATACTATATAAAGAGTCTTATTGGCATGAATTTGGTACCCTTGGGGAATTCTGCGTCACTGCACAGTGCAGAATTTTGCAGAAATTAATGTTGTGTGCGCAGAATTTCCTTCCCACCCCCATACAGAAATGGGCTGCAATGCTGCTGGCCACCACTAGAGGCAGCTGGACCCAGCAGAGCCTAGTGCACACATAGTAGACACTGCCAGGGTAAAGGGGAGGGAGGTATAGGGTTCCTGACAGCTGAAGTTCCCTGCATGCCCTGAGGGAAAGAGACAGCGGTGCACAGGAAACACCACACAACCCCGGAAACCAGCATCAGGCTATTTCTCCATCTGGATCCCTAGGCTCTGGAAGGGAGGGGGCAGGTATCTGGGCTGGGAGGACCCTGCGGCTGGACTCTGGGGAGGAGGGATTGTGGATATCTGGTCCCCGGCTGGACTCTGGGGGGGAAGGGGACAGAGAGGGACTGGGTTGTCATAGGGCTTTTTTTAACTCTCTACTCCTGGGGGGATTTTTGTGTGCGTCTGTATTGTTACAGACATACTTGTTGACATGTATTTTGAAATAAATGACTGAAATAATTGAAACTGGCGTGATTATGTAGTGTTATTTTGACAAATAAGATTTGCGGAATTTTAAAATATTGTGCACAGAATTTTTTTTTTTTTTTTTTTGGGTGCAGAATGCTCCCAGGAGTAATTTGGGATAGCCACATGATTTACCAGCATTGACAAATTGTTTCCTCCATTTCTTTCCTCCTTTAAAATAGTCATTTTAAAGCACTGGTAGCTATAACTAAACTTAGTTGCCATACTGATGCTAAACCCGTGGAGGAAATAAATGAGTCTCTATGCACAACCTATCCTATCCTTTCAGTGTTCCCTTTAAATTAGAGATGGACTGAGGAGATGGCATTTGGATCTGGATTAGTGTTTGATCAGGGGTGGGACCTGGGTATAGGGCAAACCGGGAGCAAAAGTTAGGGTTCAGATGTGACAGTATAACCTTGTGACCAGTCCTGTGAGGTTTTTGCCTAAGATGTTGGAAATTTTGCAAGATCATTGGTCCTCAGACTCTTATCCCAAAACCAAACCTGGGGGTGGTTAAGTTTCAAATTGGGCCTATGCCAGTATGTGGAGGAATTAGGGATCCAAAGAAGTTTTTAAGTAACTGTTATGGTCATTAAATATATAGAAAGGATTGTTTTAAAGTGCTGTTGATGGGTATAGCTGTGTACAGGCCATTAGACTTGGACTCATTCTGTCCAACAAAACCCCCAATCAGGCAGAATTATTTCTAGTGTTTTTTCTGCTTACATTCAAAATAACTGTCCCCAGCTTCCCTCTTTTTGTTGGAAGACTTTGGTGAAATCTGTGGAAGATTTGGATGACGACATAACAGGATGCTAAAATTTGAGCTCCTGCTCTTCCAGAATTTACTTAAGAGATAAGAATAATGCTGAGTCTTAGTCTCATTTGAGGGATAGGAATTGTAGCTAATATATACACATTTTCTTACAGGAAAATTTATAGTACATATACATGAAAGGAAAAATCCCTTCATTTTAAAGTTATGACCTCAGGTAGGTGCTATTTCTTCCCAATATCAGCTGTGAGCGAATAGGATATAAAGAATGCGGGGTAAAACTTAAATTTCTAGATTAAAGATCTGTACTACTAATGATTATACACAGTAGCAGCGATAGTCCATTTATGTATTTAGCAATGTCTGTGGAATGGTGGACAGTAATACTACCAATCTGCTCTTATTCCAGAAATTAGCGGTAGCTGATTGTAACTTCCAAGCTAACAACTGGACCTGACTTTTTTGAAGACTTCCCATTACTTTCCATTTCCTCAGGAAGTCCCTCCATGGTTTAATGGACATGTATAAATCCACCTGTATAACACATTTCCTGTCTAGATGCAAACATCAGCTTATACCTAGATTTTAAGTGTGAAAATATAGAATCAGACAACAACCAATTAGTTCTTTCATTTCCCCCTCTACCAGATCTGTTACCCTGGGCTAAACCCATTTGCCAAATTGCTTTTACAGGAATTTAGCTTTCCTGTCCACTAGTTTTACTTAAATGAACTAAACGCAAACACTCAACCACAACTTCTTGATTGAAGAAAATTTTTTAGTTCAGCTTTTTGTGAGGGGAAGTCTTCCTTTGTTTCCATATTCCCCTACAGGAATCCCAGTTGAAAAACATACTTAATAATCTTCCAACCCAAACTTCTCTCTCATACCTAAGCGAAACATTAAAGAAAAGACCATTTTTCTTTTAAACTTTTTGTGTCTGCATTTTTCTTATGCTGAAGTAGTTAATTGCTTGCAGGGAAAAGAAAACTTTGAAGAGATTGAAGGCTGTCACACGATTCTTATGGCATTGTGTTTTTGCAGTGTGAAGAGGAAATGGTTAATGCAAACAATCCATCTCAACTCATCAACCTTTTTATTATGAAGACTTTTTATTAAATACTCGTAATGTTGATTGATAGTAAATATTAGGTCTCTCGTCACTGATTCGATGCAAAGCAGCAAAATGGGATGTCTCCTTGCAGCATGCAATTAACAACAAAACTTGAGCTCGTTTTCAATTATTTTAACCTGTCAGCTTCCGATTCACCACACTGGATTTCAGATTACATTGCCTCATTGTAATTTTTGTGAGAGGAACAAGCTCTTGCTTGAAAGACTTCACCAGAGCTCTTAAACGTTGAGTCTGTTATGCTCCCCACTGATAACACTAATTTCCTTTTACCCTAGGGGATAAAATGACACATGGTGTAAAGTAGATTTCAGAAAGAATGTTTAGAGTATTTTTTCCTCCTAAATTAAAGCTATTGTGTCTAAATGTTCTGTGGAAGGGAACAGAGTCAATATCGGTTCCCAAAAGGCCCAAGGTAGGGGAGAGGGAAGGTGCGAAGAATGCAGGGTGGAGGGCAGTGTACATTCCCAGAGTTCCCCAGAACCTCAGTCACTTTGCCTGATGAAGAGGAGAAACCTGAGAAAGGTGTGTGCAGTAGGAATAACATCATGACCTAGACAGAGTTCTCTATTGGATGGAATCAGAATTGGTACAACTGGCTGTCATACAGTCTGTATTGCTAATTAACAGCTTTTCTCTTGGCTCCAGTGGTAAGGCTTGTGCTTTTGAAGCAAGGAGAATTGAGTTTGATCCCAGTGCCTTAGTGAAATTCTAATTTGGTTTAGCATGCAGCATAGTGACAGTTGTGATATCCTTCATGGCCACAAATTTGTAAATGATGGTTATGGGTGCACTAACTTCCTGAGAACCTCCATATTGGGTGGCCTATCATAAAGCTGAGGCATCTAGAATCACTAGTCACATTTGAAATTTTCATATATGTGTGTGAACATGTGCTAAATTATTAGTAGAGCTGGCACGATCATGTAAAATGTTCAGAAAAATGCATTTGATGTTTGAGGGAAAGATTTCACAAATAACGAATCTGAATATTACTGAGCAATCAAAAGAGCTGGTTGAGTAATGAGAATGTATTCAGAAGTAATTTATTTATAGGGGGGAAATTTATCAAATAAATTAGTGAATATTATTCATCCAGCTCTAATTCTTATATTAAAGATTTCAAGGCAGCCACTTGTTTTGTGAGGCTGCTGCTTGTCAGCTGCCACCCAACTTGGACTGTTCCCTGGAAGGAAAAATGAGAGATCATTTTCAGTAAAATATGGTGAAAATACCCAGCAATCCTACTGTTCGATTTCACTCAGCCTTCTCGTTAAGACTGTGCTTTCATGGTACATTAATTCTGAATGTAATTGAATGTTGTCATCTGTGCGGCATTTCACTGCAGGGAGCTAGTCTGAAAAATAGCAAAGCTTTAGTTTATGGACTAGAGAAAGATGTTGGCAATTTCTTTCTACACTGAAGGAGCCATTCTTCTTTTAACAAATATGCCCAAATAGCACACGATCAGACCAATTAAAAGCTGAAGTAAAAAGGAGTCAATAATGGGCTTTTATATTAATTCACAGCTATAAAATATATATCTATATATCTTTAACAGGTTCTGTGTATATAAAAAAGGGCTCATTGACAGCTAGTCATTGAAGAGAGGCAGGTTGGTGTGCTCAGCTGCTGAAATCAGATTACCTGGGAATCTCAGCTTTCTTTTAAAAGAAAAAGCAAGTTTCTGGTACTTTGGGTTGTACATAAAAGCTTGAAAATGTGAACCCTAAAGGCTCAGACACCAGAACACACACAAAAGCAACCCCAAATGTATTAATTTAAATATTTTTGTGAGTTTTGCGGGACATGATTCGTGGTGTCTGAACACTTGTAGTTGGCAATTCCAGTTTCTTGACAATGATGTCAACAGATGTTAATATCTTTTGAGTGTGTAAGAAAAACCTAGAATAACTTACAGCATTTTATTAGCTTAGGTGGTCACATGCAATCAAGTGCATGTCCCTTAAATGTGGCTGGTTGGTTTACCTTGCATTGTAGTTCATTTACTTAAAGAACTGTTCCAAAGCTCATTTGAAACCAGATTATAAAAGTACACTGGAGAGAGGCAATTCCAGAGGGAAGCTCTACCCCCGTGCCATGCAGGAGCAATGGCCAGATTTTTGCTCTCCCAAACCTGAAAAATGCTGCTTCTGTAAATAAAATTTTACAAGAATCAACATGTCTGCAGATAAATGAACATTTTTGATGTGGAGCTGGGTTTTGTTTTGTTTGTTGTCCTGGTATTAAATATATAAACATACAGCACAGGACAGAGATTGAATAAGGCAGAACACTGGTGTGAATGATTTCCATTGGTGACTCAGTATGGAGCAGATATGTGTTGTTATCTCAATACCTGCTACATCATTAATCTGCTGTTTTAACACTTTTCAAACCACAAGACAACCTGAGTTTCTGAGTGTTCTGCTTCATGTTTATATGTTTTTAATTCTCTGCTTTTAATATATTTATCTGAACACAAATATTCACAATATTCCTGTGCACAATTAGATCTAGGTAAACATTTGCACTCCCACTAGTGTTAGTGTTGACACTAGAAAAGATTCTGGCCAAGGATCTGAGCACCTTTGGACTTTGAGAAAGTCTGGAATTGGATTCAGACTTTGCATCTTGGTACAAATGCTAATGGATACAAAACATGGTATGTACAAGTTAATCTAGCACTGCAAAATTGTCATGCAAAACCTGCTTATTCACCATCCACAACAATGTTAGTAAAATATAATGAAATAACTCATGATATTTCTCTCTCCTGTCAAAAAGTTGAGGTGAAATACTAACCCCACTGAAGTCAGTCGCAAAACTATCCATGGGTAAAGGATGTCTCACTAGGATTTTCTCATTGAAAGGACTTATGAAAGATCTATAGATCCTTTGGGAACCACTCAACATTCAAAAAGCCACTGAAGATAAAATTTAAAGAATTGCACGATAGGGAGTAATTTGGGGTCCTTATTTGAATTTTAATTAACATTTTAAAACGTGAAGTTAAGATGCCCTTTGATTTTAAAGGACTAAAAATAGACAGCTTCCACTGTTTAAAGCCATAGTTGTGCGCTTTTCAAACATAGATAGCATTTGTGAGACAGCGCAGGTGTATGGTGCTGGAAAATCAGCAACCACACATTATTTGGGGGTCATGACACAGACATGCCTAATGACGGACTCCCAAAGCCTTATATGCTCTGAAAGTTTTCCACTATCCAATGACACAGAAATGTTCCCAACCAAATAATTATGGGATACCAAGGAGTTCTGAAAGCCATTGTGAAGAAGTCATTACAAGCAATAATTTTGCTCCCCTAACCAAAATAGTTATTATTGAAAATAGGCATGCTAGTAAATCAAGTTTTGGTCAGTTATGATCAAGTAATTTCCCCTGATTACAGTAATGTCTTAGATTTGAACTATGATCTTGACATCACCAGTTATTAATGATCTCCATGCAAGTAATATAGAAGTACACAAATGTAATTTTTTTAGATTTATTAGAATTGTTTTATTTTGCCAGTACACTCTCTGGAGAAGACATTAATTCATTTTTTTTATAACTATTCATTTAGAAAGTATAAAAAATGCCAAAAATGCAATATTGACACCTTTGAAATAATTAGTGTTTCACTTTCTATTTGAGAGATATCATGAAATAATATAGTAAAGTTTACCTATTAGGTATAGTAATACATGTTGGAGGATGATCTTCTGTACCATTATTTTAATTTGTATTATTAAAATGCAATTTACTGATTTTCATATGATGACTCCAGGTGTGTTTGTGTATAGTGCACGTGTATGTTTAAAAATACATATTGCAGGTAATGAGGCCATGTGCTGTGAATAGCAATATGAAATTTGTTGCCTTCTACCACGTGGGTGCATTTCCACAGGCAGTTTGACTTCCTGCATTTTTTAAAATATATATTTTTCAGAGCTTGATTGTTCATTAACCTCCACAGCTGGAGTTATGGGTTGTCCTTAATATGCACAGTGTCTGATAAAATAATCTGGCACTGACCTGTTCTGGGTTTTATTCATTTATTAAATAACTATTCTTTCGTTGTGAACTCTGTACTTCATTAAATGGTGTGGTTTTCATGGACCCAGGGATTTTAATTAACTGGGGCTGAATTCTTACCTTTGATTAATTTATACTTTTACAGTTCCCACAGTTAGATGCAATATATATTTATATAGTAGAATTAAATAAATGCTTTTCCAGATATGAGTGCTATATTTGCAGCAGAATTCAGCTTACAGTTACAGAGTTAATATTGACTGTCAAAACTGTAATTCCTTCCTCTCCGCCTCCCGTGACTATACATCCTACAGCATGCTGTTCCACCCCCTGCTTTTACTGCAGCTATCTCTAATGCTAGGTGCTACGGATGAATTGTTTAGGACTAGGTGGTCAGGACTTTTTGATGCTAAGTGAGGACTATTTAATTTTGAAGATTGGAATATTTAGATCCAAGTTCAAATTCTAACAGTTCACAAGGTTAGAAATTAGCAGCACTGCGGCTTTAGCACGTGACAGATGTTAGTCTGATTGCTTAATGTGCTACTGGAAGACGCTCAGATAGTATGGTGATGAGTGCAGCATCAGAACCAATATAGAATTGAATTATGTCTTAAAGAAGTTTTTTCCCTCTTTTTGAATCCTTTTGCTGCTCCAAGGAAAGGAAGATTTAGAGTAGGATTTCATGGTCCCTGTTTATTTTCTTACTAATTAATCTTGTATGGCTGTGTAATAATTGTCCACCTATGGAGATTATCACCAGAACCCATCTCCCATTGAAGTCAATGGAGGCTGCGTCAGGCTGTATGAGAGTCATATAACTAGCATTTTGTGTGTGTTTGACCTGTAATAGTTTCTGATTAGCAAATTTCTTGCATGTTTTTTATTGATATAAGCTTAGGCCTCAATCCTGCAAACTCTTCAGCGCACTAGTAGTCCCACTAGTCAATGCTGGTACTTCTGTGAGTAAACGTATGGATGTACTTAAGTGTTTGCAGGATTTGGCCTCTCTTATTCTTACTCCTATCTTGTACTTCTCATCTCTTCTTTTTCAGTCACTTCCAAGCTTATTCCCTCTGCTTAAAATACAGCTGACACTAGTATTATTTCTTGCCCACCTTTTATGGAGGCTGACTCCTTAACTCCAAATACTTTGAATGTGTCACCTTCACCAAAGCGGAGTGCTGCCTGAAATCAATCTTAGAGCAGTAGATGCTAATGCCATTGGGTTAATGGGTTATATAACAGTTACCTTATGCTTTTTAAACTTTGTTCTTTTCCATGGTCTATAAGCCTGACCACAACACACCTGATGGGAGGATGCTCCTTAGTCTATCCATACTCTCTTGATTGAGAATCATCAGCAGAGAAAACTCCAGACACCCTTCTTTCACTACTCTTCTTAGACAGCTAAGACCATCTGTGAAATTCTCATAGTCTAAAAGCACGTGGGATGTAGTAAAAGGAGATTTATTAAGAACTGAGAGGGGAAATCAGGTTAAAATCAGAAGAACAGTATCCAAAACAAAAGCCACAGGTTTAAAATGGCAACACAAGCCACTGCTGCTAATTGGAAATACAAAAGGAGTTTGACACTGCAGATCTCTTTGACAACCAGTAGGTACTACTCCTTCAGCAGACAGAACAGAAACAAATTCTGTCAATTCCTCCCAGCTTCCAGTGTCATTTCCATCTTGTCTTCATCCATGTCCACTTCTTCTCCACTGCTTTCTCAACGTGGGGAAATTAGGGAAACCATACTGCATAGCTGTGATGAAATAGACTTGACTTAGCTGAATATCACTATCAATACCAATAGCAATGTTGACCAAAAAATGGAATGCCTCTCACACATAGTGAGCAAGAGGGGTGACAGCATGGAACTCTGCAAGAATACACAAGAGAAGACCTTCTGGAAGGTGAGAAATCAAGCAACACTAACCTCTGAGATATCTTGGAAATGGAGGAATTAGTACTATTGTTAACCCTGTCTAAAGCTAGATTCTGCAGGCAGAATAACACATCTCATGGCAGGTGGTATCAAAGGTTGCTGATAGAGCTAATAAAATCAGCATGTCAATTGCCAGAATAAATCATTGTCCGAGGCCATTTCTGTACCCAGGCTGTAAACCAGACTGATAGGGATTTGTAAAATCTGATTAATCTGGAGTTGCATTTCTATTTAACTTGGTTCTTAAACCACACCTATCAACATGATATCTCTTTATCCTCTTGTGAACTTGATAACTTTCTCCAGAAGTGGAGGGCCAAGATGCAATTAGGAGTGAAGTCACTAATGTCAAATGGTTGCTTCTTGAGTAAGGGCCTGGGCTCACTGGTTGTTTTCTCAAAAGGTTGCATTAGTTAATCCCCAGGGATAATGTACTGAAAACTGCCTTGCTGGCTTTCACCTGAGGGGCTTAAGTCCCACCTTACAAATGGTAGTATGCAGCTTTTCCAGCACAACCAGAGCCGCATTACATGAGAGTGAGAGAAAAGAGGGGCATTTGTGACATACTGCTCTGGCGTTGCTTTCAAGGAAAGGGTCGGATCAGTTTATGTAGGATTATCTGCCAAACAAATGGATAATTTATACCCAGAAATACTCAGTTTTGTATCCGGTGTGGTGGCAGTGTGGACTCACCAAACTGCTAACCACACAAAGAAGTTCCATCGAAGAAAAGATTTCTCTCAGCCTCCATCTCAGTCTCACATGGGAATGCAAAACCTTCCTATGTGACAAGCAGTCATATTAGGAGTGAGACAACCACCACCAGCACTCTTTTCTCCTCCCCTCCTGCCTCATTTTCACAAGCCATCAGCAAAGTATATCCAGGGTCCCTTGTTGATGCTTGAGGACTAAATATATGATCTTCAGGCCCTAGACCTTCCACAGGGTGGTCCAGCAGCTGAAGAGAATGTGAGGACTTATAGTAGGGTTGTTGTAAGCCCCGTTTTTGGCTAAAGCATGATGTAGTGATCATAAAATTGGCCCCTGTATGGACTTGGTATTCAGTCAATGCAAATGCTGACTTGGATTGTGGGACCATTTGAAGAGAGATCTATTGTCTGGAAAATGAGATAAGATTACAATCTCAGATCCATTTCAGAGCTCTAAGAAGATTGCAACCTGTGTGAAAGAAGAATTACTGAATCCCTATCCCTCTTCATGGTTTTATTTTCAGTTACTAAACTCAATACAGTCATAGCTTTTTAGAGTCATGTTAATAAGCTTGAATTCCCAGAAGCATAATCTTTGGGAGAATGCCCGTGTCACACTGTAGTCTCTGACGGTTGATAGAGGTCGTCTATATTTAATTTTCTAAACAAATATCTTTAGTATTGTAGTTCCATGATATTAATTTTGCTTCCCTACCTGGGCTTTACTTTCTATTTCACAGGTTATTAAATGTGGCCTGTACACAATGCCAATTTTGACAGGACTGAGTTATGCTGTATTGACAATCATAAAAACACTAAATTATTTACATTACTTAATTCAATGTGTTTGTTCCATTTTAGATGTGTCATATTTAGGCAGTAACTATCAGTGTGGGGGCATTTCCAGGGGATTAATGACTATCTGGGAGGAGTTGGTGACCTGTAGAGCAATAACTGTATCCATTCATTAATCCCCAGGAAATGCTTGCAAATTGAAGTCATGATTGTGATTAGAACTAGAAAACAAAACAATTGTAAGTGAGTGGAGCAAAAGGAGGGTAAGGAGAAGAGAAGCTGATGCTAATCTGTAGAGAGTGGGATAAGGAAGAATCCTCCTCTCTCTCTCTCTCTCTCTCTGTAGCTGACTCTGTCAGGGAATTAAGGGGAGCGGGTCTGGTTTTACTGTATCCCTATGGGAATAGGAGTAAATATATGGCCTTCCAGATGTTTCCTACCCTGCAAGTACAGGTGATGTAGGATTGCACCAAGAGTCCTTTATAGCTATACACAGAAGAATATAAAATAGGATAGATCATTAAGGAATGCCAGCTATCCTATCTCTTGGTGATAGCATGTAATCATCAGTTACCATAGATTTACTCCTATCTTCTGGGTACAATTTATACCTTATGAAGGGCAGTTCCATGGCATGCTACTTTTAATATTAGTCACAGTATTGCTGATGTGATGCTACACTCCCTTTTCCAGCCATAGGCAACAATGTGGAATTGTCAGGCATTTCATGTTAATGATGAAGTGATTATGCTTTTTAGGGAGATGATTTTTTGCTTTTAATAAAGCACCTTTATTGAGAAAAGCCTTTGGGTTTCTGTACAGAAAGGTAGTACTGCCACAGAACCCTGATTTGTGGAGGGGGAACCTTCAGATAAATATGGGTTCTAATCTTTGAGGGAGCTGGCAGTCTTTGCAGAGTCTTCTCCTGGTACTGAGTGCAGTCTCAAAAGATGGCTGGCCAGCTCCCCCAGTTATGAAGAGATGGGACCAACTGAATTGCAGTACTGCTTCTCCACCTTGTCCAGACTCTCAATTTTTCTTCTTCTCACAGTTGGCACTCTCTACATAGGTGGTTATTGAGTTCAGAGCTTTGATCCTGTGGTGTTTAAGGGATTAGGTTGGACACAAAGTTGTGCTAATTCTCCCAACCCTGCTAGCCTAAACACTGCCATCTCTGCCTGTCCACCTACAGGGATATGGCTCTGTTTTGCGTCTCAGAGTTTGGGATGAATGAGATCTGAAGTTCACTATGCCCTGTGTATCTGATATGTAGGTCAGTTTTAGGAACAATATGTCCGAACACAAAACCACATGTAGATTTACAGTGAGATGTGTAGGAACAGGTTCCAGCTTCTTCTGTTCCACAAGCTTTATTTTCCAATGGCTAGGGAGCGACTGGTAATAATCTGCCACTTGGATGTCAGGCTAAAAGCAACCAAATAGAATGCATGACAACTTCTTGCTCCTCCGATTGCCCGACCATTGGACTAATACAAACCAGGTCATGTTCTTAAGTATGTTGATAAGGCCAGCTGTTCCAGTTGTGGGTTTGTCCATGTGATACATTGATATCAGATATGCTGTCTTTCATCAGAGAGAGCCATAGCTGAAAACTGATGCTATCTTCTGCTTGTCATTGTTGAGGATAAAAACTGTGTTATTTGCTTAGGTGCTGTCTAGAACAACCCATTTTCTGGTTTGTCAGCTTGACTTCTGCATTTTGCTTTTGTATCAAAAGAATTTCACTTGCCTGAAAGGAAAAGGGTCATCTCAGTCATATATATTCACTCTCAAATCTGACTGCTGCCTTGAACTCTGGAAGCAGTCTTGGTAAACACATTTCTGTGCTCAGACTACAGTGCATAACTAGAGGTCACAGGTGAAGGAAGCCACACTGGATTTACAGCCACAGTTACCAAATACCTCTGGACTTTTACAGTGACGTTTCCTTGTGATGCAGAATGAGCCCATTGTATTGGAGCCACATCTGTCTGTTTATAGAAATACATCGATACTGCAGCTACAACTGTCCAATGCCACAGTATGTATATAAAAAGTAAAAACCGGGATATACTCAGGATTGTTTTGGGTCATCTGTTCCTTGGCAAATCAAGTATCAGTGAGTGTATGATGAATTTAAATTATTGACATCCCTTTCTACTCAGCCCCCTCACACCCACCTTCCCAAAAATTTATTCTTAAACAAAACTTATACAGCAGCAACAAAAAGGGAAATTAATAAAATCTAAAAAAGCAAAGACAAAACTCTATCCCAAGCAGAGTTTTGATCATGGAGCCATTTCAGGAAGTCCACTAGGGACTTCTCTATTGGAAGGGGCTCCAGCTATGGTGATGGGCTGCAGTATAAAACTTTTAAAAAGGCAGCATTTTAGATAATACAACTGCTTCAGATACAGCTGGTACGGAGTTAAAATAGTTTTATTTTAGAACTGCTTGTGTTCCATTTTGTACAAGGTTATATGCAGATCATGGAATAGATGGGAAAACATGCAGTTATTACACCCTTTATAAATTGTCGTATTGATCTTCTGGAAGGATTAAGATGTTCGACTCCAAAATCACTGCTGGCCATGTGCCTTTGATAAGCCGTTTTTTGGGGGGGGAGGAGGGCGGGAGGGGGAGCGGTTGTGCGGATTAATTTTACGCTAATGGACTGAAGGTCAGATGCCGTATAAGGCAGTAATTAAAATATTATGTTACAATATTGAGAACAGCAATCTGTTTTTCCAATCAATAAGCAGTGTCAGACAGCTGAAGAGCTGCAAGTTACAATTCCCCAGTCACATGTACAGGGCTATTACACTGCAACTGCGTAGTTAATCAATTGACTAACATCTGTGAAATGTTTCCTCTGTTAGATGCTTGGAGTTTTTTCTCTTGGATAAATTCCTATATAGCATTGACTGCTGGTAAACTTCACTGAGGCTTTGAAAAGAGCTAAAACAGTTCCTGCTCTTATCTGATGGAAATACGAGTTGATCAAATGGTTGGTTTTAGAAACTTTCATCTGGGCCAACATTGCCTGGGAGGCCTAAGATTTTTCCAGAGAAAAGGCACACACAAACCTAGGGAAAATGAGAAGAGGAAAGCTATATTGTTTGAATTACTTGTTGGATCTTTTCTGCTGAGGGTGCAATCAAGCAAAACCATCCATTGCATCAGTGGAAATGACCTAGCCAAAAACAAACAAACAAAAATTAAAGCTGCTCAATCCATAGGTTTAAAATATATCTCCACAGATTTTTTCAGATCAGACTAGAGGAAGAATTACCCCTATAGCTCTATTTATAACATGTTTACTTCATGGTTGCTGGATGGTTCAGGGCAGTGGTTATTTTCTCAAGGTGACCCCTTCAAACCCAGCTCAGATCACCAGTGATGGAAAGATGTATAGTGGCTGATGTTTAATAAGTTGATGGGGAAAGCCAACAGGAGCATGACAGATATCTGTTAAGGATGTTGGTTACAATGCTGTAAAGGATAGGATGTTCAATTTACATAGAGCAGGAATAGGGAAAGACCAGAGGAAATTACTGTGAAAACAATAGGATATCACATTAGGGAGGTAAATAAAAAGAAGCACCAGGTCAAAAATAAAAACGATCTATATACAAATGCAAAAAGCTTAGGTGAACTAGGATGCCTTGCAATGGAAGAGGATGTGGATTGTAGAAAATCAATGAGATACTGTAATACATGCTATAAACTATATAGGAAAGTCAGATTTGGACAAAGAGGTGGGGGAATGATGCTATATCTAAAGGGGTCCCTAGAATGTAGTGAGATACAAATTTTAAGTACCACATGGGTGATTCTGTACAGTTAAAAATTCCAAGCCTTAAGAATGTAAATATATTAATGGAGCTACATTACCAGCCACCAGTTCAAGAAGAGAATATTGAGAGCACTATATTGGGAGAGATCAAAGAGGAAGCAAAATCTAACAAATGGATAATAATGAGGGACTTCAACAACTGATGTATAAACGGATTATAAGAACATAAAAATGGCCATACTGGGTCAGACCAATGGTCCATCTAGCCCAGTATCCTGTCTTCCAATTGTGGCCAGTGCCAGATGCTTCTGAGGGAATGAACAGAACAAGGCAATTATTGAGTGATCCATCCTCTGTGGTTCAGTCATAGTCTGCTCAGCTGGCAGTCAGAGGTTCAGGGACACCCAGATCATGAGGTTTGTCTCCCTGACCATGTTGGTTAATAGCCATTGAGGGACCTATCCTCTACAAACTTATCTAATTCTTTTCTAAAACCAGTTATACTTTTGGCCTTTACAACATCCGCTGGCAATGAGTTCCACAGGTTGACTGTGCACTTTGTGAAGAAATATGTCCATATGTTTGTTTTAAGCCTGCTGCCTGTTAATTTTATTTAGTGATTCTAGGTTCTTGTGTTATGTGAAGGAGTAAATAACACTCCCACCACATTCATGATTTTATAGACCTCTATCATCTCTCTCCTTAGCTGTCTCTTTTCTAAGCTGAACAGTCCCAGTTTTTTAATCTCTCCTCATATGGAAGCTGTTCCATACCTCAATCATTTTTGTTGCCCTTCTCTGTACCTTTTTCAATTGTAATAATCTTTTTTGGGATGGGGTGACCAAACCTGCATCCTGTATTCCAGGTGTGAGCATACCATGGATTTATATAGTGGTGTTCAATAACAAGAGAGAGAGAACCTCTTCTGGACTTATCTCTGTTCTGTAACCTCCATCCCTCCCTTTGCTTGGTAATCAAAATGTTTAATTCTAAGAATTATCAGTAACTGTTTTGCCCAGACCCCTGTGGTAGTCCATAGATGACAGTGTGAAAACCGTTGTTCTTTTGAAAATCTAGTGTGAGTTCAATTATTGTTAATTTAACATCTCCCCGACACACAATACAGTGTCTGTGGGTCTTCCAGATAAGACTTTAAAAACTGAGGTGACTGCTCTTCGTGGACATTAGAACTTAGTGGCACTCATTCTCAGTAGTAGGGATTTATCTTGGTGTTCTTGGCCCAGAGTTTCCATTCCCCTCACTGTTAGGTGGTTATGTGACCTGGCAATATTAGGTCTATGTGGCATTTAAAGCCTTGTTCTGACAGTGGCTGAGCATTACAGACCCAAAGCCAGGGTACCGGTCTGGATACTCCCTGTGTAGTCTGTTCTGCATCCAATACCAGTGAGAGCACAGCAGAGTGGAATGCCCTAGGTGCCCTTCATAATTTCCCATTTGGAAAGATGCACTTGGCTTCATCTCCTGGTAGAGGCTGCGGTCATCTTCAAAACAGGTGAAGGTGTCCAGAAAGTCACCGTGTGCTGATGGGACAGCAGGCAGGGGACAGAGAATGAGGAAGGAATAGCATGGGAAGTTATTGGGGGGAGGGAGAGCTGGATGGGGACCCATTCAGGAGGAAGAATTAAGGTGCTCGCCTGCAGCTCGGGAGACCCTAGGTTCAGTTCCCTGCTCTGCTACAGACTTCCTGTCCAATCTTGGGCAAATCATTTAGTCTCTCTGGCTCAGTTTCCCATTTGTAAAAAAAGAAATAATAGCACTTCCTAACCTCCAGGAGTGTTGCGAGATTGTGAGACATTCAGATACTATGGTAATGGGGCCATATAAGCACCTTAGACAGACCACATTTATTTCTCTCAAAGCAAAACTGCCCCTTGTGTGCTGACTGTTCTCACGCTCCATTCCATTCATTGGTTCTCTGTGTGTATATATATTTATTATGTATACACACATACTATGTGTAGTTTACTGAGCTCTTGTGGATTTTCAGGAAGGAATATGCTATCTAATAAAATTATTATTACAGTAACTATATCTTGTTGCCATTGAGGCTGCTTTTTTTCGTCCTCAAGATTTAATAGGCCACTGTTAAAGTTAGGAAGCATACAATGTAACCTGCTGCTTTTATATAGAAAGTAATTGGGAAAATACTTTGGCAGTGTCCTTTAGAAATCTAAGCAGAGGTACCACAATGACATTTGTCCTTCAGAGAGTCTATTTCTTTTCTGAAGAAGTGCTTACACACAAGGATGTTGGGGAGATTACATTGCTTGCAGTAAGTGGCTTTAACATAATGAAACCTTATTTGGAGCCTTTCTGTTGCCTCAGCATTTTAAAAAAACATAAACTCCTCATTCCCCAGGCCCACCACACTTTGAATGAAAGCACAGTTGCCAAACCTTAATCCTTTTTCTTTCTGAATAGTGTGTGTGTGGTGGTTATTCAAGGTCAGCTTGAAGAAGCAGAAGTGAAGCCTGTCGAAGGCAATATTTATGAATGGGCTTTCATCCCGCTGTAATTGAAATTAATGTTGAGTCGTCTTTTCCAGTAACTTCCCAAGCAGACAAATTTGAGTTGACGGAGGGATAAAAGGTCTGAACTTAGGCTCTGCAAAAGAGCTCAAAATGTGGCCAAGGTTATAAATCACTTCCTGAAACGATAATGCCAGTGCTAATTGATCTGGAGTCACATTCCTAGCAGTTCCTGCAGCAAATGTGCATCTTCACTTTTATCAGGCACTGTTATCTGCAGATAATAGGACAGAGGGAGACCAAGTGTCAAAGTTATAGAAAGGAAACTTTTCTTATTTTCCATTAAAGAAGTCACTTTAAAACATACAGTAGCTCTGCTTTTCTTTTTTATATGCAGTACGGAAACTAATCTACAATTGACTAACTGAATATAGTGAATTTAGTGATGTACTATCCTTGTTTTTTCACTGTGTTCTCTTATGAGTCAAAAAATTCAGTAATTCACAATAGGTCTGACCCAAACAGCTGTGCTTCTGTGGGACAAGGCAGTTTATATTGTCTGGGATAAAACATGTATGTGAGAGCTGAACATAAACCCTTCTCAGTCAAAGGAGTTTGGCTGTGGAATAAGCTCCTTGGAGAGGTCAGACTCATTTCAAGACAAACTGAGAGACGTCTCTTCTTTAGGGTCCCCATCCTGCAAACGCTTGTTCACATGCTTAACTTAAGCATGTGAGTAGTCCTATTGACCTCACTGAAACTGCTCACCTGCTTAATGTTAAACTTGAGTGTAAATTTTGCAAGGCTTATGAAAGCTTTCTCACCATAACTGGAGTATGTAAAATATATATTTATACACTATTATAAATAACTAACCAAAGCAAAACCTTCTATAATCAAGGAAAGGAAGAGAAGACAACTCAATGAGATCCACCGGAGACTTTGCTAGGAAGGTCTAATTTACCTGGAAGGCACATAGACATTAATGGTGATAGGTGCTCCAACTAGGTTGGTTTATATGGTAAGTTAGAATTCATTCTGATATTGAAAAAATGATTTTCGATAAGGAATGATAATGGCCCCATCTGTGTGAGGCACAGCATACAGTCAACATTTTAGCTACTAGGGCAGCTAATAATAGTAACACTTAATTTTTATGTAGCACTTTATATTTGAAAAGAGCTGTACAAACATGAATGAAATAAGTGCCCTCGCTGAGAGGTCTGAATTACAGCAGCACCACAGGTAAGTAGGGAACTTCAGTTCCCGTTTTATAGATGGGGGGAAAAGAGAGATTGGGTTAAGGCTACACAGTTCAGCCCTTTATTTAAAAAGTATACCTCCACCTCAATATAACGCTGTCTTCGGGAGCCAAAAAATCTTACCGCGTTATAGGTGAAACCGCGTTATATCGAACTTGCTTTGATCTACTGGAGTGCGCAGCCCCGCCCCTCCGGAGCACTGCTTTACGGCGTTATATCTGAATTCGTGTTATATCGGGTCACGTTATATCGGGGTAGAGGTGTAATAGCAAAGCAAGCTGGTTAGCATGGCGATGATTGCTTCTATGCTGTTGGAGTTAGTTCTCTTGCTGTGGGCATTGGTGCATTTATGACAAAGAAGTATTACAAATTGGCCAATACTGAAAATAGGAAAGAAATAAACGAGCTTGTCAAATCAGGGGTATTCCTATAGTATTCTTTTTAATTAATCACTGTGTTTATGATGAAAGATAAGATTGTACGTGCCGTCAATACCAGGTACTGTAGAATAGAGCCAAAATACCAGCACAGTGAAATTCTTTATTGTATTTTTTAAAATATTCCATCGGCTATAACTGTGCATGTTCTCATTACCCATACAAATGTCTAGCCCTAGTCACAGTCCTGTTAAGCTCTTGCCCTCTGATACTTTGTCAGTGAGTTCTATAGGTTAATTCTGAGTTTCATGAAAAAGGATTTGCTTTTATCAATACTTACTGCCCTGTCTTGAATGTCTCCTTGTTCTTGTACTATGGGAGAGACCCTTGTTTATCTTCTCCTTACCGTTCATTATCTTACACCCCTCATATTTCCTCTTGTTTGTCTCCTCTGTATTGTAAACACTCTCAACCTCTCTTCACAGACAAGGCAATCATTTTTGTTGCTCATCTTTGAACCCCTATCTATGGTTTGTTTGGTTTTTTACTTTTTGAGGTTGGGTGACCTGGACACCGGATGAGGGAGTACTGTTGATTTATATGACATTATAATTTTTTTAGTATCTTTCCCTTTCCCCCTTAATATAGATATTTATTAGACTGTAAATGTTAGTCTAAACACTTCACAAACATTTCCTCCACGTCCTGGATTTGAGAGAAAAGAAAGTAGGAAATGGTTAATTTGGAATGTGATTCAAGACTGGTCTGCACTGGGAACATAAATCAGCATAGCTGCGTCTCAGAGGGGCGTGAAAAATCCACACCCATGAGAGACGTAAATATGCCAACCTAACCCCTGGTGTAGACCCCTATGTCGATGGATGAATTCTTCCATCAACCTACCTACTGCCTCTCGGAGACATGGATTACCTATGCCAACAGAAGAATGTTTCCTATTGGTGTAGATAGTGTCTACACTGAAGTGCCACACCGGCGCAGTGCAGTGCTGCAGCTGTAGCATTTTAAGTGTAAACATACCCTCAGCCAAGGCATGGATTCACTCAGCAGATTTGTGCCCTGGAACAAATGTCACATTGCAATTATGTTCGTTAACTTGAGTTAATTAGCCGGCTATTAGCTTGAGTTACAATGCAACTAAAAGCTCAAGCTCTGTGAAACCATATACAACTGAAGAAGAATTTTCCACTCTATTGACTCTTGATATTTCTATACCATTCCTTATCCAGCCTAACATTTTGTTTGCTTTTTAATCATTGTTACACATTGACCAGAACTTTGAATTGAGTTGATCATAATGATGATTACTTTTTTTTTCCTGAGTAGCTAGTGTGTTCAGAAACCAGTAAGGTGTATTACTAGTTCAAATTATTCCTTCAGTTCCTTCAACATTGTGATTGTCAGCAATCCGTTTCATTTGCCATTGTGCTGCCACTCACCTGATAGCAACTTGTTAGTCCCTCTCAACTTCTTCAGCCTTCTATTATTTTAGTTTAATGTCCTCGGCAAATTTGGCCACTTTGCCATTCACACCCATTTCCAGATAATTAATAAACATACTAAACATCACCAGTCTTAGTACAGAGCATTGGGCACTCCACTGTTAATCTTTTGCCACATTGAAAATTACTAATTTATTTCCTACTCTGTTTTCTCTCTCTTAATCAGTTTCTAGTACATGGTAATCCTTTACTTATCATCCTATGACTACTTAGTTTCCTTTATTCCCATGTGGGAAATTTTGTCAAAGCTTTTTGAAAGTGCAAATAAATTATATTAACCAGTTTGTCTTTATCTGTTGTTTTGTTGACATGCTCAGTGCATTCTAATACATTAGAGAGAGGCACAATTTCCTTTATGAACGCTGTGCTGCTTTGTGCCTATCACATTTTCACCTTGGTGTTATTAATGACAGTATATTGTAATTATTGTTTTAACCTTCTGCTGAAGTAAGGCTTATTGGTCTGTAAATTCCAGGATCAATCTTACTATAGAATTGGCCCTCAATTTTTAAGGCTTTATATGCCCCCACTTCTCCTATTTTTAACCTATCCTAAATTTGGCTTAGTGGCTAGACCACTGGACTGGGATTCAGGAGACGTGGATTCAATTCCTGACTGTGCCACTGGTTGGCTGGGTGACATTGCGCAAGTCACGATCTCTGTGTCTGTTTCCCCATCTGTAAAATGGGGATATGATGCTTACCTACTTTATAAAACACTTAGTGCTTTTCACCAGTACATCTCCATATCTAAAAGCTACATATTATTACTTTACTGATTCCTACTCTTTAGAATCAAGTAGTCCAAGAATGTCCTAAAATTTGCTTTTGGAAGTGGTTTCTAACTTAGAAACTTTAAATGTCTTTCTCAGATATTCTAATGGATCCCAGCCTGTTTTCTAGGAGATGGACTGTTTGAGACAAAGCCATGCTGTTGATTTATTTGAGAGGACGTTGGCTCAGTGCTGTGGAGTAGAGGACATTTAGAGAGGCCTATTCTACTAAAACCCCCATTTTATTTATCTTTGGTTTCAATACAGTATTTTACTTTGGTATAACCCTTTTGACCTTATGATCTCTGGCAAACTATATTGTAGAATTACTAGTGCCAGTGGAACATAACTCTCTCTTTTTATGATGATAAATAGTTCAGTTAAGTTGTTCCCCAGGCTTCCTTCACATCTGTGCTATGAATCTGTGAAATGGGACTTTGTTGATGGGGCGAATCTGCAATCTTAGTGGCTGAGGATCAGCTGGGATGCTCCCATCTTGCAAAAAGAATAGGGTCCTGATTCTCCATTCCTCTGCCTCTGGAGTTTAGTCATTTACAGCAGCACAGTATGGGTGCAAAATGCTACTATTACCGTTTTCACTCACTTTGCACTAGTGTAAATGGCTACACTATGTGCAGGGCAATGGAAAGTCAGGCCCTAACATCCAGGTCAGTATATCTTAATATATATTTTATTTTAACAGAGTCCTGTTAAAGGGGTCTGAAATTGGACCAAAAGGGGATAGAATCAACAAAATATGGCATGAGTAGAGAGAAGTAACCCCGAAGGGGAATTTTTTGACTGAAGACCAACTTTAGTTGAAAAAGAAAAAAAAAGTTCCTTTAAGCCTCTAAACCTATGTAGTCACTGGGGAATGTTCAGACTACGTGCGTAGTTGTTTCTCATCTGTAAGCAAAATTGGATACAAATGCCTAATTTAACACACAGGAATGTTTTGTAGGTTGTGTCATTCCCTAGAGGACTTAGGGTCCATAAACCAATACATGGAAAACAATGAGACAGAAATATAGTGTTGTCAGCTGTGATATAATCTTGCCTTAATATTATTTATGAGTTTTAAAGAAAAAACATACCTAATTCTTGCAGACCATCCCTCCGAGAATGAGGCATTATGGGGAGAGCAACTAAACAAGACTGTTTATTATATATGTGACCATTAATTTGGTATCAGGTTTTGAATCGTCATACTGCTAAGGTAAATGAAACAGTAGCTTTTTTTTGTTTTACTGTCCTCTATTTCATCAGGCAAACTGGCAATGAAATTGCCGAACTGAAATATGAGAATGGAGTTTGTAACATTTAGTGGCATGTGTGCCATTGAGTGGGACATACCATCACTCCTGCTGTTTGGTTGTG
This sequence comes from Terrapene triunguis, assembly GCF_002925995.2. NCBI lineage: Eukaryota > Metazoa > Chordata > Testudines > Emydidae > Terrapene > Terrapene triunguis. The sequence goes on along the minus strand of NW_020664498.1, from coordinate 332,146 downwards.
AAATGGACACAAGGCCTAATTTTTAAACAAGTTAGGCACTTAATTGCATGTGCAATTATAATTGCCTATGAAGTACATTGGGTAACTGTGCATGGAAATTACCGTAGTAATTTATTATAGAATAATTTTAGTTAGCTCACAGATGTAGAAACTTAAACAGATTGTGACCACATAGCAGCCTAGTGATCGGAAAATCAAGATGTTGCTGTACATTAAATTACATGCAGCCCATCAGTACAATACAGCTGGTCATAATGCGGTAAGGACTTTGTCTTGCATGTTCTATGGCATGAGTTGGGCATGTCAGTGAATAATATGCTTTTTATCTATAGCAGGGGTAGGCAACTGAAGGCGGCATGCGAGCTGATTTTCAGTGGCACTCACATTGCCCAGGTCCTGGCCACCAGTCCGGGAGGGCTCTTCATTTTAATTTAATTTTAAATGAAGCCTCTTAAACATTTTAAAAACCTTATTTACTTTACATACAACAATAGTTTAGTTATATATTATAGGCTTATAGAAAGAGACCTTCTAAAAATGTTAAAATGTATTACTGGCACGCGAAACCTTAAATTAGAGTGAATAAATGAAGACTTGGCACACCACGTCTGAAAGGTTGCTGACCCCTGATCTATAGTAAACCACCTAAACTGTGCCATCATACCGCTAGTGTATGAAATTGCCCAGCTAAATGACCTAATTTTAAACCAGTTTAGGTGTGCAAATCGATAAAGCACACACCTAATTTATACACACGCTTATTGCAGAAGTATATTCACAGTGAGTAACTGCATGCAAATTGTTAGTCATAACAACCGGGTGCATTGTACTGATGAACTACATATAAATGAATGTTTTGAAGCTCTAGACTGCTGTGTGGGCAAAGTTTCTACAAGCGTTGTCAATGTATAATGGTATACTGACTCTCAAATAGTGCTGTCACAACAATATGTATTTTTGATGTGACATGTTTAATAAGTATCACAAAGGCTAATCCATTGTTGAATAATCTCCTGGACTTCTCCGCTGGAGCCCTCCCTGGGCTTTTAGCACAAATAAAAAAGCACTTCAGATAATGCTTTTCTTAGTTCAGGAGAATAATGGGTGCACTTTCAGTTAAGAGAATTATTAAGAGCCATGTCCTAACTTTAGCTGCCAGGACAAAACACCTTGAATTAAGAAACAAGAAAAGTTTTTAAATCTAATCCTGGTTATGAAGTTACGTGTTGAATTAAGTGTTTTCCGAATTGCTAAATGAAAACTCCTCCCACACCCAGAATTTCTTGGAAAGAAATTTTCAAATAAAATGAAATAAATGTTTTCAAATAAAAATATTCTGGACAAAGTTCTGCTGGCCTTAGGTGGTGTCACCCTGGGATGGGCTGAGTGCTCATTGACCTCAGTAGAGCCTGGGTCGGTGCCAGACCCCAAGCTCATATAGCTCCTGAAACGTTCTGCTTCAAGCACTTTTTTTCTTCACAAGTGCGCGTCCAGCCCTCACTCCCTACAGAAATACTTCCTCACAATGGTTTTGTCGTGCGTTTATAATCAATGCAAGGAAAGCATAGTTCTCTGTTACTGTAGCAGGTCAGGACAGATAGTAGTGAGGGTGAAGGTGTCAGTACTGCAAACCCAAAACGTTCAAAACTCATGAGTCGGGCCACAAAAAAATCAGGCTTAAAAAATCCTGAGTTGTAAATATAATACATATTATATTCTTTTTCTTTGCCTTTTGGTCACATATTTTCAAGCTTTGCAACTACAAGGGCTAAAAAAGTTTTCATAAAAAAAGTAAGATTCTCATGCAATACCATGACTCTAGGAGGCTGGGCTTTAAGAAATACACCAAATGTCACAAGACACATGATAAAATTGTAAGAGATGGAAACACTGAGGTGTGCAATGTTGCATTCTAATGTGTGATTTTCCTCTCTGTCCACTTTTACACTGATATAACTCCATTGACTTCACTGTTACTCCTGTTTACATCAATGCAAGTGAAAGGAGAATAAGGTTCTAGGTGTCCTGTACTACAGTAATTTTCTGTATTTCTGACGATACCTTTGGCATTACTCTTGTTATATTTTAAGGCCTGGTTCTCACTGCCTTACTTCACTTTTGTGTGTGTCTAACTCCATTCAATGGATTTATACCATCCATATAACACTGAAGTAACATAGTGGTGAATAAGGATCCAAGTGGGTTAGGCATAAAGCCATCAAAGGCTCTGGCAGCCCATGCCTGCTGTGAGGCAGGTGCTTGGTGTCCTTCCTATAGCTATAGCAACGGTTGCCCACTTGAACTGCATGAAGAAGCTGTGTCTGTACACACTGGTGCTCCTAGTCACACTGGGTTTTTTGCATTAGTGCTGCTATACATACACCACACCCAATGATGATGCGCTGCACCTGGGTGACTTTAAGTTGCACTGATGCAAACTTTTTGTTACCCAACAGTGTAAATTTCCATATTCTAACAAGGCTTTTCCTGTGAGTGGAAGTGCTTCTACAAATTGGTTGCATGACTGTGGAATGAAGCTGAGGTCTGGGAACTGTCACGAGCTCTGACACTTACTGTTGCGCATCAAGACATGGATTTCTGCCCATCTGAGATAAATTAGGCAGCATAAGTGACTTGAGAGCTACATTACTGTCTGTCTAGCTGGTCATGATTAACCATATTGGCTAACCATAAATTCTCACATCTCCTGCATAGCATGACTGAATTGGAATTACAGCCTTTCAAAGAGTTGCTGGCAACTGTTCTTATAAGGTGAAGAATAGCTAGTTTAATAAAACTCCCCTATTATTAATCAGAACACCCAGTGGCAAATAACTAGCAGTGTTTAGTTAAATCATGAGGTCTTATTATCTTACTCTTCATTATCACACCTTTATATACTTTGCTTTAGAAATTTCCTTGTGCTGCTACCAAGCAAATGAGAGAATCAGCTAATAAGTGAGGCCATGAATCTCAACTGGGCTAACATAAGCCTCAAAAGCTTCACACTTTGGGTTCATTTTAGGTGCTTTATCTGGATGGGCTGGCTCTACGCAATCAGGTTGGGAATTTCAGAACAGACTTTCTGTGGGATTGTTGGCACTTCCAGAGCCAGAACTAGGGAGCAAAAAGGCATGTGGAAATTGATGACAACCCTAATGGAGCTTTTTCAAACCTTAATAGATGTTTTGTTCAGCTATAGGTTTGGTTTTGGGTTAAGGTTTATGATGGAACAGATTCCTATTCCCCCCCCCCCCCCGCCCGCTCTGAAATGAATAAATGGAAGGGAAACAGATAGTGGTCAGTGCAGTATTCTTTTTACGAGTTACAGATGCGAAGTCACAAATGATAGAATGAAATGTAGCCATGACTGACCTGTTGCATCTAGATGACGGGAATGGCCCGGAACATTTAATAGAATCATAGAACTGGAAGGGACCTCGAGAGGGCATCTAGTCCAGTCCCGTGTACTAAAGGCAGAACTAAGTATTATCTAGACCATCCCTGACAGGTGTTTGTCCAACCTGCTCTTAAAAATCTCAAATGATGGAAATACCACAACCTCCCCAGGCAATTTATTCTAGTGCTTAACCACTCTGACAGAAAGTTTTTCCTAATGTCCAACCTAAACTGCCCTTGCTGCAATTTAAGCCCATTGCTTCTTGTTGTATCCTCAGAGGTTAAGGAGAACATTTTTTCTCCCTCCTCCTTGTAACAACCTTTTATGTACTTAAAAACTGTCATCATGTCCCCTCTCAGTTGTCTCTTCTCCAGACTAAACAAACCCAATTTTTTCAATCTTCCCTCATAGGTCATATTTTCTAGACTTTTAATCATTTTTTGTTGCTCTTCTCTGGACTTTCTCCAATTTGTCCACATCTTTCCTGAAATATGGCGCCCAGAACTGGACACAATCCTTCAGTTGAGGCCTAATCAGCGTGGAGTAGAGTGGAATAATTACTTCTCATGTCTTGCTTACAATACTCCTGCTAATACATCCCTGAATTATGTTTGCTTTTTTAGTAACAGTGTTACACTGTTGACTCATATTTAGCTTGTGATCCACTATGACCCCCAGATCCCTTTCCGCAGTACTCCTTCCTAGGCAGTCATTTCCCATTTTGGATGTGTGCAACTGATTGTTCCTTCGTAAGTGGAGTACTTTGCATTTGTCCTTATTGAATTTCATCCTGTTTACTTCAGACCATTTCTCCAGTTTGTCCAGATCATTTTGAATTTTAATCCTATCTTCCAAAGCACTTGCAACTCCTCCCAGCTTGGTATCGTCCGCAAACTTTATAAGTGTACTCTGTATGCCATTATCTAAATCATTGATGAAGATATTGAACAGAACGAGACCCAGAACTGATCCTTGTGGGACCCCATGCATTATGCCCTTCCAGCATGACTGTGAGCCACTGATAACTACTCTCTGGGAATAGTTTTCCAACCAGTTATGCACCCACTTTATAGTAGCTCCATCTAGGTTGTATTTCCCTAGTTTGTTTATTTACAGGACTAAGTTGTGGACTTAGACCCTTTTTCCTTCCCTACTTCCCTCTTCTAGAGTTTTCCATATTTTGCCTAGAAAAGGATGGTCTAGTGGTTAAGGCATTAGTTTGGGATGCAAGAGACCCAAGTTCAATTCTGCTCTGCTATGGAGTTCTTGTGTGACCTTGGGCAAGTCATGTAATCTTTCAGTGCCTTAGTTCCCCATCTGCAAAAAAGGGATAATAGCACTTCCCTACCTCAGAGGTATCGTGAGAAGTACATAAAAGATTGTGAGAGACTCAGGTACAATGGGGATGTAAATCAAAAGAATTGGAAGAGAGTAATAAATGCTCTGCTTTGCCTCTCAATTAATTGTTTTTTTTCATCCAGCTCGGGTGGATGTATTTGTGCTACCTCTCCTCAAACTAGCAGACTATAATAGCAGTGTGGCTGGGGCGGTGGTTTCAGCTAGTACCAGGATATTGGATGGGGTTGTACCTGGGCAACAATTCTGAACCACTCCCTAGGCCACCATTGCCATGCTGCTATTTCTGCTCAAGCGGGTAACTACATCTCCTAGCTGCTGTGTAGACATAGCTTGTAATGTTTTTAGAGGAACCAGTTTGATATCTAAAGCACACATCCATAATGTATTACACTATTATTATAATGTACAGCTTATGAGAGGATTTATGTAACTAACTAACTACACCTCTGCCTCGATATAACGCTGTCCTCGGGAGCCAAAAAATCTTACCGCGTTATAGGTGAAACCACGTTATATTGAACTGGCTTTGATCTGCCGGAGTGCGCAGCCCCGCCCCCCCGGAGCACTGCTTTACCGCGTTATATCCGAATTCATGTTATATCGGGTCACGTTATATCGGGGTAGAGGTGTATATATTGACATTGGAAATTAGATCCACTTGGCCCCTGAAGTTGCAAATGTGTGACACTTGGTGTTGCAAACTTTGAATATACCAGATATGTCAAATATACCAGCGGGTATCATGGTAAATAAATTGTGGGCTCAGATTGTTTAGTTTTCAGTACACTGGCTAGCAAGGCATGCATATGAGTTATTAGCTTAGCTGAAAGTTGTCCAGTGACACATTTGTTTGTACTGGTATCTTCAGTGCAGTTGATGAACAGATATTGCCTGTTGGCTGAGCTCAACAGCAGTAAAATTCTGCAGTTGATCAGCTTTGTCCTCAGCCTGCAGTTACAGGAAATAGTTACATATGGCTTATGCAAAAAGAGGAAAATGGGTCCCTCCAGTTATACGTGAATGAAATCCAAAGTATCCACAGAGCCAATAGAGAAGAATAGCAGAGCTGGGCTCAGGTCAAAAAATAAATTAGATGATAATTTCATTGGAGCATGGAGGGTGTTTTGTGTTTGTACAATGCCTAGCACAATGGGGCCCTGCTGTTGATTTGGGGATTTCATGTACCATAAGGCAAATTAATAATAATGGTCCAGAAGGTGGTTGTGGACCCCATGTATAGTGTGTTTTTTATTTGAGAATTTGTTGTTCATGTAATTTGAGCCCGTGAGTTTGATCCTCACCTGATGTAAATTGTTATAGCTCAATGGAAAGAAATGGAGCTACAACAATTTATACTAGCTGAGGATCTGGCCTAGTATTTTAATACACATGCACAAAGGGGCAGAGTTAAGTCTGCATTTGTAACTTTACTTTGGCATTTTCTCACTTTCCAGGGCTTTACCATGCAACTTTACCATGACAGGGGTGGGTTGGTTGGTCTGGAATTATGTATTACTTTGTTCAAGAGGTACACTGATCAATCTGTCCATTGATGAGTTTTTCTTGTCTTCAGAAGTATGTGGTGGTTTTCTTTTAAGGATTAGTAATTCCTTCTCTCTTGGCCTTCTTGGGGAACATATTCAAAATGATTGCAGCTGGTGCTTTGGACCAAGCATGGTTTCTTTTTCCTATTGAGTGGTGAAAGGGTTGGGGGAGGAGGTGTGCAACATCCATATCCACATGAAACTAATATTTGGTTTTGCTTCCAGCTCTGTTGGTTGCTTCTGGTGACTTTGCTGCTGTGATTCTCCTGTATTTCTTCAGATCCTAGGTCTCCAAGTAAGTCTTCATTTTGCAAGGCTTGTGTCTCTTTGGTATATGCTGATTACTCCTGTACCCTAGCAAATGTTAACTTGGAATCTTCACGTTTAGAAACAGATTTGCTTTGCACATGACAGTGTTTAAAGTACACACAGCCACTAGAAATGTGCATAAGCCACAGACTCCTAACTTTGAACCTGCAAAATTTGTTGGTATTTGGATAGTGGGCTATGGATTGGGACTCTCTTGTTTAACATGTAGGCAAATTCCTTGGGAAAGACTCGAAGCATTTGCATTACAGGTATGTGCCTTTCCTTTTGCAAATTTAGCTTCCCTAAAGAAGGGTTGGGGTTCTTTTTCCCTTTTTATTTTTTCTGTGGTCAGTCCTAAAAAAATCCTTGGATTTGGCCTTCATCCTGTGCTCCCCTATCCTCGCTCCTTTTAAAATCTGTTTTCAAGAAGTGACTCTGGATCTAGGCCTTACTACATCTTACAGCAAACGCTTGCCTTACTTATTAAGCATTATATAATGTTAGCGAAGCAGCGTGGTGCAGTGCACTGGGGACCCACGTTCTGTTCCCAGCTCCTAGAACACTGACCTGCTGCATGACCTTGGACAAGTCATTTCATCTCTCTGTCCTTGCTCCTGTTAGTACAATTAATTCATATGATTTTCATATGCATAGAAATGTATATGCTCTGGGCAGGAATACACATGCATAAGGATGACAGGCATATTATATAATAGAGAGGCTTTTTTTTTTTTAAAAAAAAGCTCCATTTTCCAATATTCTGTACAAAAATTGCTTATACCTACAGTATATTTGTACACACACACAGAGCATTATGTTAGTATTGAGCAAGAATGGTGAGTGTGTCCTTTAAGGTGTAGTAAGGCCTTCATCCAGAGTCAGTTTCTGAATGTACAGGTACACAGGAATTACTTCATCCACTACTGAAATGCTGCCATCTCTGAGTTGAAATGCAGCAGCTGTCAAATCTATCAACCGTTTAGCATAGGAATAAAGAATACCAAATCTAACTGACGGGCAGACATGGAATGTATTATGTCAGTAAGAGTTATGTAGCCGAATTCCCACACACTAATTTGTGGCTTTCAGGAAGCTCAGAAAAGCCTTTGCACAGTTTGTACATCAGCTGGGATTGCACACGGCTAGATTTTAAGGCAAACACTGGGGTTCTTGGATGAAAATTTAGGCAGTGGAATGTACTGTTGAAAGGACAAACTCTGAGAGAGAATGAGTGGCTAAGAGCCAGCACAGCATTCTGAATTGCCCTACGGTAAGTTGGAAGGTTATGGGCAGACTTCATCTCAGATATCCACAAGGGAAAGGTTGTTTGGAGTTTTGCACTGCTTTGCAGCTCTGCTCACCAGTAGTGCTTTGTGTGTAATTCCAGGTGCTTTTCTAAAGTTAGGCACCTGAGGGTAGGCTTTTCCAAAGCACCTAAGAGGTTTAAGAGCACAAGCCCCGTTGAAAGTCAGCAGGATTTGAGATCTTAAATCCCTTAGAAGCTTTTGAAAATCCCCCATAAATTCACCCCCTGTAAATCAGGCCACCTTCATTTAGGTGCCTAAATATAGATGTAGGTACATTTTCACACTTAGGCATCCAAGTGTGAAAATGTTGGCAATAGTTAAAACATGCCTGATAGTGAATATTGCCATTTATAACTGTGTACTTTTCCCAGGCTATGCTGTACAGAGGAGTGCTGCCATGTGCTTCAATGGAAGGGGCCTCCCTCATGTCTTTAATTATGTAAGTTCAATAATAACAACAATCCTCCTTCTCATACATTTCATTTTCATGCTCTTTTTAAATAGAGAAATGTAACAGAACTATATTCCTGGGCCTTATAGCAACTAGAGAAGGGTTTTTCTGCCAACAGATGAAAGGGATCTGACCCATCCTTTATCAAATATCATGTAAATTCAGTTATCTGATTATCATCCGGCATCTTGGCTGGGTGGGCACCAGAGTGGTCATAACAATGGCCATCTAACTCACTCAGCCCTCCCCAGTGAATAGGATAAAATGATCTTATATCATCAGCTCGATGGGTGCACATGAGAGTTGCTGATGTTTTGTTGTGGGAGCCGGAGCCTTGTAAAAGATGTTTTCATTCTGATGATAGAGCACAATCCTGTCCAGTAACTAAACTGTTGTGGGGCTCTTATTTGTGTTCCTGGCTCACTTGATAGTGCTTCCGTCAGGAGAGAGGCAGTTCTTTTACATGGCAGCTTAATGTTGGTAATGAGAATGTGATTGCTAGGACAAACCTGAGCCATCAAGGACAGCAGACGATATAAAACCTTTTTTAAATACATGAAAGTAGCAGAGGAGCGCCGTGTGGTGTAATTGCTAAAACGAGGCTATCTTGTAATGCATTATTTTGATTAATTAGACTGTGTGTTGATTTTGTCCTCTTTTCAGGGTAAAACTACCAAATTTCTCACCAAATTTAAATCTATGTTATTCTTAGTCTGTACATGTTTGATTTGGTTAGCACGTTGATCATCCAGTGCTAAAAAAGCACCTGCATTCTGTAGAGGTAGAAATATAATAATTATAGCTCATTAGGTGGAAGCACAATCCCAGATGCAGACTGGTTAACAGCATCCCCCTCTTTCTCATCTGCAATGGTAGGTAGAAATAAACAGGGAAGTTTTAATAGTATGGTGGTACCTAGAAGTCCTGCCTGGGATTGGGGTCCTAGTCTATAAACACACTGTATGAGACCGTCCCTGCTCTGAAGAGCTTAAAGTCTAAATAGACCAGCCAGACAAAGGGAGGGGAAAAGAAGATATATCATTTCCCATTTTACAGACTGCAAACTAAGGCTCAGAGAAATTAAGTGACTTACCCAAGGTCACATAGTAAGTCAGTGGTAGAGTGAGGAATAAGATCATTTGATTCTCTCAGTCCTGTGTTTTAACCAACAGACCATATTTACTAAATAACCCAGTCATTTTTTGCAACTCTTATTTTTATGATGTTTATAGTAAGCTCCATAGATATAATTCTAGAATTTACACAGTATCTTGTATATTGAGGTGGTTAATTAAAAAAAATCTTTGCAAAGGCATATCTACTGCAACTGTTTTTAAGTGTAGCACAAAGAATAAGGGTCAAATTCTCTTTATTAACACCAGCCAAAAATTTGGCCCTAAATCTTACAAATTGTTCTGTTCTGAAAAGAGCAACTGTAATGATAGATTGTAACTAGGGAAGGTGTGCTGTCGCTGAATTCAATTCTAAAGAGTTGGCTGTAATTCCTAGTATTTTATAATGTTTTCATAGACCTTAAGGCCAGAAGGGACCATTATGATCATCTAGCCAGACCTGTTGCATTACACAAGTCATAGAATTTTACCTGCATCAAGTATATAACTTCCAGCTACATGACGTGCACCTGTTGAAGTCAATGAGAAAATTCCCTTGAATGGGAACACCGTCTGGCTTATAGTTTATAGACCAGGGTCTTATTTTCATTCCATAAAACAAATAGAGTATTGAATGGATTTGGGAGATATTTTAATGCATCACCTGTCTATTGCATATAGTGTTTGTTACTTTTTTACTGCTCTGGTTAGAGTGATGATAATACCCCACAATTAACTGTCTTCAGTTCTGCATGTGTTCTGTTTGGGTGTGCTCATGTCTGTGAGTTGAAAGTTTGGATTGAAGAGCTGGGGTGGAGAGGGATACGTGCTATTGATTTGAAGAAGTTTATATTGAAAGCAGCTTTTTCTATGGTGTGAGGGTCTGCATTGCTCAGTTCAAGCAACTCTTTGGTTTACAGTCAGGACTTTTAAAAAGTGAATTTTTGGCAGGGTGTGTACTCCATTTCAGTGCAGCTATATGAGAAAAATAGGCTAACTAAATTGATTGTAGACTGATCTAGTTAAACTGGTGCAAACCCTGAATGTAGAAGCACTTAAAACAATTTTTCACTCAGTGTTAAATCAATTCAGCTTAATTTAGTAGTTTACCAATACAAGATAAACCAATTTAAGCAAGTGTTAAGCTGGTTTAAATGGATCTACATTGGGGGTTTGTACCATTTAAATAAGATTGGTTTAAAATCAATTTAATTAAAATGGTACAATATTTGTAATATCAACAGGCCTAAGTTTTCCATTGTGGCATAAACTGTTATAAGTACATTTATGTGATAGGATGTAGATATCTGCATAATGAATGACACAATGTTACTGGCTTAGATTAATATAGAATGCTATAATTTAAAGGTGAAGTACAGGGGATGGATCACTTGATGATTACCTGTTCTGTTCATTCCCTCTGAAGCACCTGAAGCTTCCTTCTGAAGCACTGGTCACTGTCGGAAGACAGGATACTGGGCTAGATGGACCTTTGATTTGATTCAGCATGGCTGTTCTTATGTTATCTGTTTAGGTATCTAATTCATTTGTGCCAGTACGGGAGTTCTTCCCACAATATATAATCCAAATTTAAACAACCCAAGCAATGGAAAGTCTGTCGTCTTCTCTTTGGAGACTGTGATCTGCAGAGCAATAGATCCCACCCAGAGGCAGGGGTGAAAGTAACTTACAGGACTTACCGGTACTGCTGGAGTCCTAGGGGGTGTGTGGCCTCATCTGGAAGAGGCGTGGCCTGAACCTGAAGAGGCGGCGCCTCTCAAGATTTAAAGGCCCTGGGGCACCGGCTGTGGCTGGGAGCCCCAGGGCCTTTAAATCAACCCGGGGCTCCCAGCTTCAGGGGTGGCTGGGAGCCCCCGGGGCTCAGGGGCAAATTAAAGGGCCCGGGGCTCTGGCCGCCGCGGAGCTCCGGGCCCTTTAAATCCCCACTGCAGCTCCGGCAGCTGGAGCTGCGGGGTGGATTTAAAGGGCTCGGGGCTCCCCGCAGCGGCAGGAGCTCTGAGCCCTTTAAAGCCCGGCCCCAGCCCGGCCGCCGGAGCTGCAGGTGGGATTTAAAGGGCTCTGGTGGGGAGCCCAGAGCCTTTTAAACCCCCACTGCGGAAGCCGGTGCGGTGCGGTCCAGCACGGCGTACTGGCTCTTGCCGGTACGCCGGACCGGACCGGACCGGCTTACTTTCACCTCTGCCCAGAGGAAACTTTTCATCACATTAAGAACAAAAGAAAGGCCATACTGGGTCAGACCAAAGGTACATCTGGCCCAGTATCCTGTCTTCTGATAGTGGCTAATGCCAGGTGCCCCAGAGGGAATGAACAGAACATAATCATCAAGGGATCCATCCCCTGTCGCCCATTCCCAGCTTCTGGCAAACAGAGGCTAGGGATACCATCCCTGCCCATCCTGGCTAATTGCCATTAATGGACCTATCCTTTACGAACGTATCTAGTTCTTTTTTTTAACCCTGTTATAGTCTTGGCCTTCACAACATCCTCTGGCAAAGAGTTCCACAGGTTGACTGTACGTTGTTTGAAAAAATACTTCCTTTTGTTTGTTTTAAACCTGCTGCCAATTAATTTAATTGGGTGGCCCCTAGATCTTGTGTTATGAGAAGGAGTAAATAACACTTCCTTATTTACTTTCTCCACACCAGTCATGATTTTATAGACCTCTATCATATCCCCCCTTAGTCATCTCTTTTCCAAGCTGAAAAGTCTCAGTCTTATTAATCTCTTCATATAACAGCTGTTCCATACCCCTAATCATTTTTGTTGTCCTTTTCTGAACCTTTTCCAAGTCCAATATATCTCTTTTGAGATGGGGCAACCACATCTGCACACAGTATTCAAGATGTGGGCGTATCATAGATTTATGTAGAGGCAATATGATATTTTCTGTCTTCTTATCTATCCCTTTCTTAATGATTCCAAACATTCTGTTTGCTTTTTTCACTGCCACTGCACATTGAGTGGATCTTTTCAGAGAACTATCCACAATGACTCCAAGATCTCCTTTTTGACTGGTAACAGCTAATTTAGATCCCATCATTTTATATGTGTAGTTTGGATTATGTTTTCCAATGTACATTACTTTGCATTTATCAACATTGAATTTCATCTGCCATTTTGTTGCCCAGTCACCCAGTTTTGAGAGATCCTTTTGTAGCTCTTCGCAGTCTGCCTGGGACTTAACTGTCTTGAGTAGTTTTGTATCATCTGCAAATTTTGCCACCTCACCTTTTACCCCTTTTTCCCGATCATTTATGAATATGTTGAATAGGACTGGGCCCAGTAGAGACCCCTAGCGGACACCACTATTTACCCCTCTCGATTCTGAAAACTGACCATTTATTCCTACACTTTGTTTCCTATCTTTTAACCAGTTATCAATCCATGAGAGAACCTTCCCTCTTATCCCATGACTGCTTAATTTGCTTAAGAGCCTTTGGTGAGGGAACTTGTCAAAGGCTTTCTGAAAATCTAAATACACTATATCCCTTGTCCACGTGCTTGTTGACCCCCTCAAATTCTAGTAGATTGATGAGGCATGATTTGCCTTACATTCAGCCTAAACATTCCTTTGCTTGTAAAACTCTGGATGTCACAACTACAAAATCTGATGTGCAGATGAGGAAAAAATATTTTAATGAAACAAAATAAGTTTTTGAACTCATTTCATCCCAACTGCTTCTCCCAGTATTAAAACAACAGTAGATCTATATATTGGAGAAGACTAAGCATATCTGGAAAAAGCTTTCTTTTAGTTAATCTATTTATGCTGTGCTCATGTGCTGTGCTTATGTGGCTTTACTGGTTAACTGGCTGTTTGCTCACAGATCCAAGGAAGATTTTCCCCACTGAGAGATCTTCAAATGTTCTTCAATCTTTCTGTGTAAGCTACGTCTGGCTTCAGCTAGCAGGCAGCACTGTCATCTTTCAGCTAGTGGGAGAGTTTGTGGAGCTAAACAAATCCCCACCGTTAGCACCCACCATTTCTGTATTGAAGTACTCAGTGGAGTTTTGCCTGGATATGCCACAGCTGGATTTGGCCTGATGTGTCCTAATGAAATCTGAGGCACAGATGGGCAAACCAGTTCAGATAAAATAAGAACTGACTTGAGCCTTTGACCCAAATTAGGACAGAATTGCAATCAAACTTCTATTTGAGCTTTGAAAATGTTTTGTTGGGTTTTTAATGTTAATTTTTGTGCATCTCTGCACTGCCTGGTACAGGATAAAATACTTATGAGAGAGGCTGTTTTCATAGTTTGTCTGGAAAACAACATTTCAGTTATGTGGGGCAGATCCAAAAGGCAGGTATAAGCATATGAACTTTTGAGTATTGTCCCAAACTTAACACTTTAACCTTTTGAGCAACAAAAATGATTATATTGAGAGAGACGCTAACTTGCAATGAAAGATGAAAAGAACCAAATAAGAATAATTTAGCCAAATGACCACTGGAGGAGGTGGGGGGAAAGAACAGTCTACAAGGGGAAGTATGGTTAGGAACACCACCACCACCAGCCCAGGACCCAACCTACCAGTGTATCATAGACATTATTACATGATCATCCATATAAGATGCTAAATAGAAGTATTGTACAAATAAAAGGCTCATGACATGACCACCTGCATACATGCATATTCATTTTTTTCTTGTGGGGCTAACCTGGGTGTAAGATAATACCGGACACTATTTATGTTGGGAGGAAAAAGGCTGTCAGACCATGGAGTAAAATTGAATCTATTGTATGTGAAAGCAAAACAGTATAAACAGTTACAAATGGAAGGTTTTTATCAACGAATCAGTCCTAAATGTAAGATTAAAGATCCCATCTTCTAAGCTTTACTGGAATGATGAGTCTCATATTTTGGATATGCATACTACTGCTACATGTATTATTCAGCAGTGGTCTGTCTGCCTAGGTAATACAAAACTACATGCTATTGAGAATGAATATTACATTGCACGTTTCTGGAACTGTGCATGTACATGAGCAGCTTGTGATAAATCATGTTTCATAAAAATATTGGTCTGAAGGAAGAGGAGAAAACAGGTAATGAGAACAATAGGGACGTGAATGTTTAGATCATTTTTAAAAAATGTGTTGCAGTTTGTGTTTAGTTCATAATGTACTTCTCACTATTCCACAAGAAAAATGAATCACAATTATGAGTTGGTCTGAAATGGGCCTCAGCTGGCTAGGTGAGTATAATGATATAAAACTGAAATAAAGAAGCTGGTGCCATTCATCAAGAGAAGAAGGAATTGAGTTTAGAGGGATGCAATCTGCCCTGTAGCTCAGATGCTTAATCTTGAAGGACATTTTTTTTAATACGATGTGATTGCCAGTATTAGTTCACAGCAGCAGTGTTTGGCGTGAAAACTCCTACAACAAATGCACAAACCATAAAAATCAGATCCAGATTCTAACCACCCAAAGTTTCAGGGTGTTTAGAATATCACCTTCAAAACTTAGATCTGAGTTTGGGCTTTCAACAACCTGAGAGCTCTGGTCAGACTCATCTCTAACTGTAGCTAAGCAACTTAATATTTACATTTTTTGGAGGGGGGGGGGATTTCCATATTCAAAGCTTTCTTAAAAATGGGACTATTGCATTGAAAACATGAGCTAGAAACTAAGGCCATGCTTCCACTGGTCCTATTCAGACCCAACTCCCATTTAAATTGTGATGCATGTGATGCTCATGAAAGGATTAATGTGTAGAAGGCTACTGCATCCATAGGCAGAAGAATAATACTCCTGTGGGGTTGGGAGAAGTTCAAGAGGAGGGATGATCTGCCAATGAGAGTTTGTTTTGAAGTCGCAATGCTTTTAACATCATAATATGTCAGAATTTTGGCAGAAAATGTTCTTGTGGCATTAGACACCATTGGAAATTTCCCTCTTCTGTTGTCACTTGCAGTTTCTTTTAAGAATAGATGAATTAATCTCTCCCTTTTAATATAGTAAGTTGTTTTTCTAATTCACCACCAACTCTCCAATACCAGTACCTCAAACACAACAGACAAAAACAGAAGCTGCCCCATGGATTAATGAAAGATCCAAAACTGGGTCAATGAATCCTAATTTATGGGTAGAAAAGACCTGTTTTGACCATCTAGCCTCTCCTCTTGTACAAATGAGAAGTTGCTTCTTCTAGCCTATGGGCTAATGGAGATCATTGTAATTTATTACTTGTTAGTAGAGCTGGTCAGGAATTTTTCAATTAAACTTTTTTTTGGTCAGAAAATGCCAATTCATTAAAACCAAAATTTTTTTCCTTAGGAAGCTTTCTCAAGACCAGGATGCAATTGAGGAAAAAAAAGAGAAATTCTCTCCAGAAAAGCCAATATTTTGGTGGGTAGGGCAGTTGCCTAGGAAGTGGGAGACTCCGGTTCAAGGCCCTGCTCTGAATCAGATGTGGAACGAAAATAGATTTCAAAAGCTCAATTTTTCATGAAACAGACTTCTTGTTTTCTGGCTAACCCTATTTGTTAGCTTATTCACTGATGCAGTACCATGGCCAGCAGTTTTCACAGGACCGCCTTTATTTAAAAAAATTATATATGTATTCACACAATCTCAAAGCCCCTTGCCAACACTGATGTGCAGACTCATCTAAGGTGAAAAACAGCTGTTTCACCTTACATTAGGCAAATGTACGGCAGGCCAGGGCAAATGTACAACAGCTTCCAGTTATTGCTTACAAATACCAAAGCGTAGCAGAGGCAGCAATTTACTTGAGGACTCATTTCCATTAACAATGAATCATCTCTTTTTTTTATTAGATGAGAAATAGGCAGGCATGCCAAGTCCCCGTGCTCTAGCACATTAGAGAAAACTTCTAATAAAGACGTGTACTTTTCCACTGAAATACTCAGTGAATCTCTTTCCAAAGCAGGTTACTAAGTTATAGAAAATATCCCAGACAATGAATTCCCACTCACCCATGATATGTTAACTGATCAAAATGCCAAAATTATGTTTAAATCAGTTCTTGATTACTTTTTAAAATGAAATTAGAGTTCTGTTTATATTACTATAAAATGTTTCACTCAGTCTTCCTTTGGATACTTTGGAGCAGCAATGATGGAAAATGTGATGAGAAGCAAGATTTTGTGCATTTATTCACATGGTTCACTGTTACCTATATCTATATCAGGGTGTTGTCCTGGAACCCCTGATGGTAATATCTGAGTACCTCACTGGCATAGAAAGGTCCTTTGTTGTTGTTGCCATGAAATATGGAATCGCAGTCTTAAACAGAGGAGGCATTTATTAAAGGAAAAACCTACTAATTACAGCCAAGCAAATAGGCTTCCCCATACAACTTGAGTTCCATATAGGTATCCTTTGTTTACCAGGGATCACCCTGTCTGGAACTATCTACAGAAATGAAATAAGCTAAATGATGAAGTTCATGTAAACATATGAGCTCTTTTATATATTTTAGTAGTGAATAGTGGTGCCTGCAAAATGAAGAGATACATTTACAGCTAGTTATGTCCAGTGGCAACTAGGGATGAAAACATCACATTTAATAGCATAGTTTTGTTCACTTTCACAATAAAGCTATCCATGCCACCTCAGAGTGGGATCTCATCTGATCTCACAAGCTATACACAGGATTGAGTATAGTTAATACTTGGATGGGAGACCTCCAGAGAACATGGTGATTTACTGGTGACAGTCATGCCTTTGAGTAAGTATTGCACCAATGCCCTTGCATAAGGAGAAAGTGAACTTTGCTACTGCAGGTACTGTCTTTGGGATGACACCTAAAACTTGAAGTCCTTACCACTCGGGGGGAGTAGTGACTCTTGAATGAGCACACAGCCCCTTACAAATGAGAGAGACTTTCACTCTTAGCAAACTAAGTAGAGTGAGCTTTGTTAGATGACAGCTGGGGATAATAGAAGGTCTGAGTTCAGTCCAGGAATGGTACAAGAAACAGGGAGAACAAAACATCCACCAACTGGAGTACCGTGATTCATTGATGTCTTGGAGCACTGTTCCTTCCATGGATAAGAGACCTGTTATGGTCATGACTGTCAATGTGTGTGATGGTGTTTTTGTAAGTACACGATCAGCCCTACCCCAGAGAAAATATCAACTTCTCCTGTCATGGATGGAGCATAGCTTCCTATGTCTCTGTGCTCTGCCCATTGCAGGGGAGATGGACACCAAGATTTAAATGGTAGGGGTTGGATTAAGCAGAGTGGAACATGTAACTAGAAAAATCTTCATGTGTTGTAAGTAAATTTGGTGGGCTCATGATGGATCTCTCTGCAGCTGGAAACAGCAATGAAGTGCCCTGTGGCGTTTCCTGTCAGGACCTGGGATGTGAAGCCATGAATGGCATCTTGCAGGGTCAGGCTATGTTTGTGCTATGTGCCTTCCCACCTTTTCCACTGCTCTCTGGGACCATACAAAAGATAGAAAGGAGGGAGTGGTAAGCCGTCCAACTGACTTGGATATATATATAGTGATAGACCCAGGCCAGTTGGGTACAGCAGAATAGCAGAAGGTAGATATACTGGCCACTGGATTAACAGTTTTCTGTTCCCTGACTGACCAGAGCAGGGGCTGCTCCAGGCTAATGAGAACACCTGACTCCAATTAACCTGCAAAGAGTCAGGTGAGGCCATTAAGCTAATGTGACCACCTGACTCTAATTAAGGCCCCACTGATACTATAAAAAAGGCTCAGTCCAGTCAGGCAGAGGAGAGCCAGAGGAGAGGAAGTGCGGCTGAAGGACTGGTTAATGAAGACACCCTCAAGTTATTAATAAGGGAGCCCTAAGGTAAGGGAGAAGCAGGAGAGCTGTGGGGAAGTGGCCCAGGGAAATGTAGCAACTCTGGCAGTGAAAGGTTGGCTGCCAACAGCTGCTACCATTAGGGTCCCTGGGCCGGAACCCGGAGTAGAGGGCAGGCCCTGGTTCCCCCCAACCCACCACTACAGGAACACCTCCTGGGAGGGGAAGTCAAGCCCCTGTCAGGACAGGAGGCTAAACTGTTCTAAAACAAGCCCTAGGGACAACAGAGACTGTGGGAATTCTCTCACAAACCTCCTTGCTGGCTTATGATGAAAAGGGCTCAGTAGACTGTAACCCTGGCCCTAGAGAGAGAAGGGCTACGTGGAGGGTCACAGAGAGCCACTGAGGCTAGCATATACTGCCTAGAAGCGCAGGACCCACAGGGACAAGGTCAGAGTTCTGCCACAATATATATATATATATATATATTCATGAATCACTAATACATGCCTAAGTGTTCTATGAGGGGTGAAATCTACCTGGGAAAATCTACAGCACAGTAATGAAATATGATAATCTGATAATAAATCCACCATTTGATGGAACAAGTGGGATTTTCAAGATTATCCAGTGTTGGCCAAACTTTGCTCCCATTAAAGTAAATTTTGAAAATCCCATTCAACAAGTTCTCCACAGTTTCTCTCGAGTTCTTTTCATAACAGCTGAAATACTTGATTTTCCTCTTTACAACCATGACACCAGGCATCATGCTGATGAGACAACGTGTGGCCTATCCCCATATTATTTTTATTCATTTCTCTGGATGCTGTACTCTTTGGGCATTACAGGTGTTTGGGTGTTCTTGGAAGCCAAGCACTGCCATGTGTTACTGCTATTTGATTTAATAACACACTGCTTCCCATCATTGCTGATGTACTATTATAAAATGTACCAGCTTTTACCTTGCCTGGCTGACTGTTTTCCAAAGTTGCTTGGCTCAGATTATTTCTGGGAATGCTGAGTAAGTTGCTGACTAAAGCTCACATGTACCTCATACAGAGAAGTTGTAGCGTCACTGTTACCAGATAAATATACATTGCCTCACTAATACATTGTGCCATAATGTGTAGGGTATCTACAGTCATCACAGTTTTACACCAGTGAGTTCATTGCAACAAGTGTATCCAGTTCCAAATCTTGAAACTCTTGAAGTGGGAGCAAATTCTGCCCCTTTCATGGACATGGAGGGGCCAAAGAGGGATAGAACGAGTGAGATTCTGCTGCATGGGGGAAAGGAAATGAGAGCAGTGCTTGAGGCAGCACATGAGGCCCCTGCCCTGAATGTTGAAAAACACGGCATGCACCCAGTGCCCCAAAGCAGAGAGGCATTTTGAGGGCAGGGCAGTGTATCCATGTCAACATGGGTTCACCAGCTCTACTCCTGCTGGCAGGGTAGAGGGTGTTAATTGTTTTGGAGGTACCTGGAAGAGGAGGAGTTATTCTTTCCTTGGACCCCACAGTAATTAGTGGCAGTGACTTCACTGAGACATTGTGTGAGTAACACTGACTTCGTGCTCATAGTGACAGTGCAAGAGCTCACAATCTGCTCATAACTGAAATCAGCAAGAATTTTAGATGAGGTAGAGTTTTAGATCTATTCTATACTATTGGGGGGGGGGGCAAGAACAGGGTACTTATCTTAAATGTTATATAGATATAGTTAAAAGAATTCTTTAAAGAACCCTTACAGTGCTAATAAAAATGACATCACAGAACAGTGACTTATAAAATATTTTGCTAGACAGAATTTTTCCTGTATTGTTTTTTAAAAATCAATCCTAGGACTTTGTTTTAAAGTGAAAGCAATGGCACAATTAATGCAAAGACTTCCTTTAACCCTGGTCTATCTCATCTCTGTACAAATTAGCATAGATGCCACCCTCCATACAAGACTCTGTGTGATATATGGTTACTCTGTTCCTTGACCTTCCAACTGTGCTGTGCTATGTTGCATAATAAATAGAACAACCTCAACTGAAAAATACAGGACTTCTTTATAACACTGTAAATGCTCGGTTGTCAAGGGCTATATTTAAACTAAATATAAATGTGCTGTATTTGCTATTACAATTCCTTCTTTTGGAGGCCCTGGGAATCTTTTCCTTTCTTTCAGGCAGTATGATTTCATGCCAACTACGAAAATAAAGGTGATCACTATAGTGCTTCATTGTATCAATTGATCATCTGGGCAGGTCACAAAGGACTCTGAACAACACCCTGCAATTGGCCAGATCTCTTATGGGGGTTGGTGTGTTGAGGATGCTGCTGCCCTCAGCTTTCCCCTATTTCAGTGAACTGCGAAGTGTTCCCTTGAAAAGAAGTGTCCAAAAAAAGTAGCAACCTTCTGCTATAAAAATTGCTTGTCAAAACAAATTACTAACAATCCATATACTGACACTTCATCTCATCTAAAGAAGATTCTGCTCTGTGGCTGTAACAATTCTGTAGCCTTACCAAAAGCATTGAAAACTCCTCATCAACCATTTCTTCTGTACAGGCAAGCAGCTCTCATCATTTCTTGAACTCACTCTGTGGTTTCTCTCATATAGGGTTACCATATTTTAAAAGAACAAAAAGAGGACACTCCACGGGGCCCCGGCCCCAACCCCGCCCCTGCCCCACCCCAACCCCGCCCCTTCCCCAAAGTCCCCTCCCCCTCCCCTGAACACTCCGCCCCTGCTCCTCCCCGACCCCTGCTTCCCGCGAATCAAATGTTCGTGGGAAGCCTGAAACAGGCAGGCAGCAGGTAGGCTGGGGCTGGGACGGTGAGGGGGGGGGGTGCGAGGAGGCGCGACCCAGTCCGGCCCCCCCGGCCGAGCAGCTCTGGCCCCGGTGTCTCCGGCCCGGCTCGACTCGGGTCCTGGGGCGCCGGCCCCAGTTCCGGCCGAGCGGCTCCGGCCCGCCCAGGCAGCTCTGGCCCCAGCGACTCCAGCTCGGCTCGTGCCCCGGGGCACCGCCCCGGCCGAGCGGTGCTGGCCGGCGGCCGAGCACCCTCAACCCCGGTCCCAGTGGCTCCGGCCCGGCTCGGGCCCCAGTTCCAGCCGAGCGGCGCCAGCCGGCGGCCGAGCACCCTCAGCCCCGGGCCCAGCAGCTCCGGCCTGGCTCGGCTCGGGCCCCGGTTCCGGCCGAGCGGCTCCGGCCCGGCCCTAGCCCTGGCCCTGGGCAAGCGGCGCCGGCCGAGCACCTCCAGCCCTGGTCCCAGCGGCTCCAGCCCGGCTCAGCTCGGGGCCTGGTTCCGGCCGAGCGGCGCTGGCTGGCGGCCGAGCACTGCCAGCCCCAGCGGCTCTGGCTCTGGCCCCAGCGGCTCCAGCCCGGATCCAAGCCCCACGACCCCTCCCTATTTTCCCGGACATGCCCGGCTTTTTGAAATTTCCTCCCGGACGGGGATTTGAGGACCAAAAAGCCGGACATGTCTGGGAAAATCCAGACGTATGGTAACCCTACTCTCATCAAAAAAATTACATAACATACTTTAAAATAAACTTTAGGCCACCTTGTCAACAGTGTAGAACAATTTAGGATTTTAACTCAGGGTGTAGAGTTCAGCTCACCAGTGGCAACTCATGTTTTATGCATTATCTTGACAACTGCAGATTTTATGGCCGTTGACCTTCATGGGGAAGTCTCATTGACCCTGCAATGGTTTCTATTATTGAATATAGGAGATGAAATTAGTGAAAAGTCACATTTCAGAAGAGCTGGATTCACCAGAAATAGATAGAAGCTGAATAAATTGGCTCACCTAGATCAATTCCTCCAGATTGCAAAGCTAAAATCATTTGAAATGACCAAACAGTTTAGAAAGGTCAGATTTCCACAAATATCTCCAGTTGAAACCCCCTTCCTCACACTTCACAACCCAAGAAGCTGAGAAATTAACCAATGTCTAAATCTGAGAACAAATTGAAAAGACTTAGACAAGCAGAACTATTTACCAGAGCACAAGGCCACTTCCCCGATTCAGGCCATCTTCCTACTCATATAAAATGAGGTCATGCCAACTTCTGCATTTAGTCTAGTACACTGGTTTGGCTGCTTGCTCTGTGTGCAAATGATTAATTGCATCAAACCCAGTTCCTCAAGTGAGTAACTCTGGGCAGTTAAGCCTGATTCTGATGTAACTTACACTAGTGTAACTCCATTGGTTTCCACAGAGCAACTCCAGATACACCCTGGTGTGTGAGTTAAGAATTTCCCTGTTCACATTATTTATCTGTATCATTTTATGCATACTCTGTGGACCTTCCAATATGCAGCCCCTTGAAACACAAATAAATGGTTGTAAAATGGAAGTATGTATTTTGAAACCACATAACAAGTCTATGAAACTGCATCCAGTCTATGACTGTTCAGGTGGCACTAACCCAATCTCCATGGAATTAACACATTTCAGCTGAGAACCTCAGTGCGGTGAAAAAGTTCTTATGTTGCACTTTGGTAACAGCTTTGACATTGGGTAGGATCAAATCAGTGGCCTTAAGGACAGGATGAGCTCTCATACTTGATTGCCCTTTATTTAAAGCAGCCATGTTAGTTAATATTAAAATGGTAAGGACTTGGACAAGCTACCCTATGTCGTAGCAATGGATTTAAACATAATCAATTCCTGCCTTTTTCCACCTCACCTCCTCCCTCCCAGGAATAAAATCCCACCCCAAGTAATAAACTGGAGCAATTAAACACTCCAGCTGTACACTCCTCCTCTCCCTCAGTGATTCCAGGTCATGGTGATTTATTTTAAATCAAAATAATTTTGAACTTCCTCTTATCCCCAGCTGTAGAGTCCTACCCTGATTGCCAATTAACAATCTGATTGATCTGAAATAAACAAAATGACCTTCCTTCAACAGCTGCAGAGGCTTTCGTGCAAAATTCTATATACACCTCTACCTCGATATAATGCTGTCCTCTGGAGCCAAAAAATCTTCCCGCGTTATAGGTGAAACCGCATTATATCGAACTTGCTTTGATCCACTGGAGTGTGCAGCTCCCCCCACCCCCGGAGCACTGCTTTACCACATTATATCAGGGTATGTCTACACTACGAGGGTAATTCGATTTTACTTAAATCGAATATGTGGAATCGATATTGCAAAGTCGAACGTGTGTGTCCACACTAAGGACACACTAAGGACAGTAATTCGACTTTGTGAGTCCACACTAACGGGGCGAGCGTCGATATTGGAAGCGGTGCACTGTGGGCAGCTATCCCACAGTTCCCGCAGTCCCCGCTGCCCATCGGAATTCTGGGTCGAGCCGCCAATGCCTTCTGGGTAAAAAAAATTTGTCGTCATCCGTCCGTCACTAACGCCCTCCCTCCCTCCATGAAAGCGCCGGCGGGAAATCAGTTCGCGCACTTTTCTGGTCAGTGACAGCGCGGACGCCACAGCACTGCGATCATGGATCACGCTGCGACCATCGCTGCACTTGTGGCCGTTCTCAACACCTCGCAGCTTATCATACACCTTTCCCTGAGGCAGATGCAGAGAAATCGGGCGAGGAGGCTACGGCACCGCCGTGAGAGCCTGAAGTCGGAGAGTGGCACAGAGCTGTCAGAAACCACGAGCCCCAGCGCCCAGGACATCACGGTGGCAATGGGGCATGTGGATTTTGTTGAACGGCGATTCTGGGCCCGGGAAACAAGCACGGACTGGTGGGACCGCATAGTGCTTCAGGTCTGGGATGAATCCCAGTGGCTGCGAAACTTTCGCATGCGGAAGGGGACTTTCCTCGAACTTTGTGAGTTGCTGTCCCCTGCCCTGAAGCGCAAGGACACCCGCATGCGAGCAGCCCTCACTGTCCAGAAGCGAGTGGCCATAGCCCTCTGGAAGCTTGCAACGCCGGACAGCTACCGGTCAGTCGCGAACCACTTTGGTGTGGGCAAATCTACCGTGGGGGTTGTTGTCATGCAAGTAGCCAAGGCAATCGTCAAGGTACTGCTCCCAAAGGTAGTGACCCTGGGAAACGCGCAGGTCATCATAGATGGCTTTGCCGCGATGGGATTCCCAAACTGCGGTGGGGCTATAGATGGGACTCACATCCCTATCCTGGGACCGGACCACCAGGCCAGCCAGTACATCAATAGAAAGGGCTACTTTTCAATGGTGCTGCAAGCACTGGTGGACCATCGGGGACGGTTTACAAACATCTACGTCGGATGGCCGGGCAAGGTTCATGACGCTCGCGTGTTCAGGAACTCTGGTCTGTTTAGACGGCTGCAGGAAGGTATTTACTTCCCAGACCACAAAATAACTCTTGGGGATGTGGAGATGCCTACAGTCATCCTCGGGGACCCAGCCTACCCGCTAATGCCCTGGCTCATGAAGCCCTATACTGGCGCCCTGGACACAGAAAAAGAACTGTTCAACTACCGTCTGAGCAAGTGCAGAATGGTGGTGGAGTGTGCTTTTGGCCGTCTCAAAGGGAGATGGAGAAGCTTACTCACTCGCTGTGATCTCAGTGAAACCAATATCCCCATCGTTATTGCAGCTTGCTGTGTGCTCCACAATCTGTGTGAGAGCAAGGGGGAGACCTTTATGGCGGGGTGGGAGCTAGAGGCAAATAGCCTGGCTGCTGATTACGTCCAGCCAGACAGCCGGGCCATTAGAAGATCCCAGCGGGACGCCCTGTGCATCCGGGAGGCTTTGAAAGCTAGGTTCCTGAGTGAGCAGGGCAACCAGTGACTTTTCAGTTTGTGGACAGAAAAGCTGAACCTGCCCCCGTTTCTTTACCCAGTCCATTTTGACTATCCTCTCCAGTTACATACAACCTTCACCCCCTTCCCCTTCCCAAAAAATAAAATCATTTCGATTTTTTAATGAACACCGTTGTCTGTATTGCTGTTTTCGCGGGAATATTTTAAACCGGGGACGCAGACTGTGGCGGGGGGCGGGTTTAGTGTTCTGATGCAAATGATACTTCTAAACTCCCGGAATGACAGGCTCCGCACTGGTGGACTGGTTATTTCAATGGAGCCTGCCAGCACTCCTGGGGGGGACTGTGTGTATGTGTCGGCTATGTGACTTTCTGGCAGGGGGGGTAGGGTTACAGATCCCCTGCTGCGTGGATCTGTGAGCCAGGATAAGGACCGCTGCATAAGATCTGTAACTGCCCCCCCCCGCCACAAAGTCACAGAGCAACCCCCCCCCCCCAAAACATGAAAAGCACCTCCCAGACTGACCAGGGTAACCAGTGACTGCACTGGTTATGTGTCCTGATGCTGGACCTGACACCGCCTCTGTACCCTGCTAAAGGTGACTGTCCTGTCCAATTACCAAGCCCCTTCCCCCCCTCCAGACAGACTCTCCCTCAAAAGAACCTGACTGAAACAGTAATGAACAGAAACAAACATTTTATTGCGAACCAGACATGAAACGTGGGGGGTGAAACTTGGACGGGGGCTTGTGTGAGGTGGGTAGGAAAGGACTTATGAAATTTTGGGGAATGTCAGCCTTCTACTGCTAGAGCAGTCTGCAGGGGTTGATTGAAAGTTTTAACGGCCCTTGCCGCCCCTCCTTCTTTGGACTTTGGGTGAGGGTGGTGTGGGACTTGGTGGCGGGTGAGGGCGGTTACAGATAGACTGCAGCGGGGCTCTGTCCTCCTGCCTCCGGTCTTGCAGAACATCCACAAGGCGCCGGAGCGTGTCCGTTTGCTCCCTCATTAGTCCAAGCAGCTTTTCAGTAGCCTGTTGGTCCTCCTGACGCCACCTCTCCTCCCGTTCCATGACTGCTCGGTGCATTTGTGACAAGTTCTCCCTCCACTGTGTCTGCTGGGCTGCCTGGGCTCGGGAGCAGCCCATTAGTTCTGTGAACATGTCTTCACGCGTCTTCTTCTTCCTCCGCCTAATCTGCGCTAGCCTCTGGGAGTGTGCTGACAGGCTGGGTTGGGAGACAGTCGCAGATGTGTCTGTGTGAATTTTAAAAAGGGAGTGAATTCCTGAGACAGATAAATGAAATTGTATACAAAGAACCTAGTCTTTCTCTGTGAACAAGACCATGCACTGAACCTCTCACATGCGCACTCAGGACAAGGTCGAATTTTCGGCCGTCGCCTTCAGTGCCTGTGGACTTGCGGAGGTCTTGGACTGTTCAGAGAACTGTGGCTGGAGACCTGAACTTCTGGAGCGGGCAATAATGGTAAGCCGCAGACTTGTGGCTGCTTAAAACTCCAGCAGTAGCACTGGCCTCCTTTCACATTGAAAGCAATGCCAGTCTCTGCTGCCAGCAATCAGGACAGCATCAACTCTGCCCCTGTCCCACCCCCTCGCGGCTGTCCCAGGGAAAGATCCCTGTATGCTGCCCCTCTCCCTCCACCGCGTGGCTGTAAAAGTCCCAATACTAACAGTCCCCTCCCTAATTCAAAGCAGGGCGTCATGAGCGACATCACCCTCCTGAGGATCCCGGACACCCAGAGAGAACGCATGCTGCGGGAAAGCATGCAAAAACCGGGGCCGTATGCCGCCATGCTATGTCGGGCCATGATCCCCGAGTACCTGATTGTGGCATGGAGGGGACATGTCTGCTACCACGGAGGGCCCACTAAGATCGCCCTACCCCGGAACCTGATCAACAGGCTTGAGCTCTACCTCCACGAGACCTACGAGGAGTTCTCCTACGAGGATTTCTCGTCGATCCCCGGCCACATTGACCGGATTTTCGCGTAGGTGCACTGAGACTTTGGAGTGGAGCGTCTTGGGCCTGGGAATCATGTAGTAACGGACATTGTGAAATTTTTTTAAAATACTTGGGACTAAATTGAGAAGAGCCTAAGACAGAGAAATCATGCAAAACCCATTTGTTACCTTTGTAAATATTCCTGTTTTGTACCTGATTATTTTTTTACTAGTTTACAGCACTTTTATAAATATACATTGTTAATAGTATAAATATTACCGTTCTGTTTTAAATAAATGTTTACATGTTTACAGCACTTACTGCTTGATCCGTCCCCTGATTCTGTGTCCGGGGTAAGGGATGGGGACGGTTGGTAGGGGATCTCGGTAAGGGTGATGAAGAGCTCCTGGCTGTCGGGGAAATCAGCGGTGCCAGCGCTGTCGACTGCCTCGTCCTCCTCATCTCCTTCTTCATCTTCCCCGTCCGCTGTCATGTCCGACATGATCCCATCCTCGGAGTCCACGGTCAGGGGTGGGGTAGTGGTGGCGGCCGCTCCCAGGATGGAATGCAGTGCCTCGTAGAAACGGGATGTCTGGGGCTGGGATCCGGAGCGTCCGTTAGCCTCTTTGGTTTTTTGGTAGCCTTGTCTCAGCTCCTTGATTTTCACGCGGCACTGCGTTGCATCCCGGCTGTAGCCTCTCTCTGCCATGGCTTTGGAGATCTTCTCGTAGATCTTAGCATTCCTTCTTTTGGAGCGCAGCTCTGAAAGCACGGACTCATCGCCCCACACTGCGATGAGATCCAAGACTTCCCGATCAGTCCATGCTGGGGCCCTCTTTCTATTGGATTGCACGGCCATCTCTGCTGGAGAGCTCTGCATAGTTGCCACTGCTGCTGAGCTCCCCTCGATGTCCAAAGAGGAACTGAGATTCAAACTGCCCTGACAGGAAAATGAAAATGAATTCAAATTTTCCCGGGGGTGTGGCTGGTCAGAGCATCCGAGCTCGGACTGCTGTCCAGAGCGTCAACAGAGTGGTGCACTGTGGGATAGCTCCCGGAGCTATTACCGTCGATTTCCATCCACACCTAGCCTAATTCGATATGGCCATGTCGAATTTAGCGCTACTCCTCTCGTTGGGGAGGATTACAGAAATCGATTTAAAGAGAGCTTTCTGTCGAACTAAATGGCTTCCTGGTGTGGACGGGTGCAGGGTTAATTCGATATAACGGCGCTAAAGTCGACATAAAAGCCTAGTGTAGACCAGGCCTCAGAATTCATGTTATATCGGGTCTCGTTATATCGGGGGAGAGGTGTATGTGTGGTCTTGATCTGTGATAGTCTGTTTTTCTGTGAGATTGGCTGAGTTCTTCTTCCTATCTTAGATTTTTATGTAGGCTCTAAGTCTTCTATTATGTGTATAACTGTCCCAGCAGCTCACAAAGAAATTTACAGAATAATTAGAAGTTTGGTAGGATCTAGTAATTGGCTTTGCTTTAAGGTTGGTTTGGGCTAGTGGTTAAAACATGGAACTCCTAGGCTATATTCTTGAT
The DNA here is from genome assembly GCF_002925995.2 of Terrapene triunguis. NCBI lineage: Eukaryota > Metazoa > Chordata > Testudines > Emydidae > Terrapene > Terrapene triunguis. Next base: position 303,666 of record NW_020664498.1, on the reverse strand, counting down.
TCTGGCATTGACTCATTATGTGACCTAGAGCAAGACATTTAAGGTAGGGCACCAAACAAAGACTCTTCTGCCACTGGTTTGCTGGGTGAACTTGGGCAAGTCACTTCCCTTTGCTGTGCCTTAGTTTCCCTGTTTGTAAAATAGAGCTAATGATACTGATCGCCTGAAAAGTGCTAGAAAAGAGTTAGGTAGTTTTATTATGTGCCTCTGTTTCCCAATTTTTCAAATGGGAATAATAGTCACCTACCTCACAGGGTCATTATGAGCTGAATATTTCTCAACATCTTTGAAGCCCTTGAGTGAAAGGTGTTGTAGAAGTGTAAACTATTAGTATTGTCATTATGACATACATCATTCTTTACGGCTGGAGTTTGCAAAGGAGCCTAGGGGGGTTAGGCACCCAGTCCCCATTAAAATTCAATAGCAATTGGACGCCTAACTCCCATAGGCTCTTTTTGAAGGTCACTGCCTAGGAATGTTCTTATACCAAATTTTATCTAATGCAAGGCATCAAGAGAGAAGAAATGAGAGAGAGGTCTTTTCTATATACACACAAGGTGCATTGGTTTAACTAAAGGTGTGATGCCAAACTGATTTAGTTAAATTGGTGAAGTTTTAGATGTGGGTATTCATACATTGGTTTAAACCTACTTAATATGAGTCTAGCTTGCACCTGCTAAATCACAGAGAGAGGGAGATGGAAATACTAAATAAGGATAAGAGAAAATCAGCCATGAATTTGTTCTCTCAATGAGCTCCAACTGTTCTCAGCTCTGTCTTTGGGGTTTTTGCGTCATAGAATCATAGAATATCAGGGTTGGAAGGGACCTCAGGAGGTCATCTAGTCCAACCCCCTGCTCAAAGCAGGACCAATTCCCAACTAAATCATCCCAGCCAGGGCTTTGTCAAGCCCGACCTTAAAAACCTCTAAGGAAGGAGATTCCACCACCTCCCTAGGTAACCCATTCCAGTGCTTCACTACCCTCCTAGTGAAAAGGTTTTTCCTAATATCCAACCTAAACCTCCCCCACTGCAACTTGAGACTGATACTCCTGCAACTTGAGACCGATACTCCTTGTTCTGTCATCTGGTACCACTGAGAACAGTCTAGATCCATCCTCTTTGGAACCCCCTTTTAGGTAGTTGAAAGCAGCTATCAAATCCCCCCTCATTCTTCTCTTCTGTAGACTAAACAATCCCAGTTCCCTCAGTCTCTCCTCATAAGTCACGTGCTCCAGCCCCCTAATCATTTTTGTTGCCCTCCACTGGACTCTTTCCAATTTTTCCACGTCCTTCTTGTAGTGTGGGGCCCAAAACTGGACACAGTACTCCAGATGAGGCCTCTCCAATGTCGAATAAAGGGGAATGATCACGTTTCTCGATCCGCTGGCAATGCCCCTACTTATACAGCCCAAAATGCCGTTAGCCTTCTTGGCAACAAGGGCACACTGTTGACTCATATCCAGCTTCTCATCCACTGTAACCCCTAGGTCCTTTTCTGCAGAACTGCTGCCTAGCCATTCGGTCCCTAGTCTGTAGCAGTGCATGGGATTCTTCTGTCCTAAATGCAGGAGTCTGTGTCTGTGGTTTTGTCCCCCCACCTCCACACACACACTTCATTCAGCAATTTGAGAATTCTAAAGCAAATTAGGAGACGAGCTTACAATAATCATAATTAAACATGAGACAAGATGAGGAGCTCCTTAATTCCCTTGGAATTAGAAAAAAAAATGAAGAAAACAGACTAATTTCCTGAAGATTTTTTCCATCAATCCACCTAACCTCTGCTAATCTGCCTCCTATTCCCATATGCTGTCGTCCTGCAGCTAGCACATCTGCAGATGTACGCTATTACTGTCAAGTGTTAGAGCTCAGTGCACTTTCAGCTGCTGCTTCTACTCTAGCTTGCCCAACTTAACGAGTTCCACCTGCAGAAGGCTAATAATAAGCAGGTTGCCATAACTTTTCAAGGAAACTGCAGCAAATATCTTAATGCAACTGTCAGTCTACACACGTACTGTAGGCGCGCGCTCACTCCCACTCTCTCATAGCCCGAAGCTTAAAAGCACTGTTCTTTGCCAAGGAAGAGGCAGCTATCTTCAATCTGGCATCTGAAAATGACAAAGAGATCTATCAAACAGAATTAGGAGTACAGATCCTTCCTGTTCTGTTTAGCTTTGTAATTCAATATGAGTCAAACCAGAGGCCTGGCCTGGGGAAAGGCACTTCTTCAAATCTAATGAAGTGCCCCAGCTCCATTTTACCATCATGCAAACATTAACATATAAACTTCCTATATATAAAACAAGATATAAGGGCATATTGTACACAAAAGGAGAAATTTATCAACGTATTTTGAACTTTCGAGGGGCTGCTTCTAATAGACTGTACTTACTAGGTACGATGATACAGTTTCACAACCAGCTTTCTGTTGTTGTTTTCTATCCACTCCGGAAATCTTAATAGAATTTCTGCCCTGTGCTTAGGAATAGTCTTGAAATGTGGTTTATTAAGTTTCACAGAGAGTCTCAGGCTGTTCTGGGATGTCTAAAATAAAAGGGGTTTAAAAAGTTTATTTACAGTTTTATTCTTTTTTTTTGGCCTCTTTATGTTACTTCACTTATGTCACCCACCCAATCCATCCTATAGCAGCTGAATGTAGCATGTGAAAAGACTGCTCTGAGATTCTGCTTCTCTCTCTTCTTTGAGGCATAGCCTGTTTGTGTAAGAACAATGGCAACAGAACTATGCCGATTTTACATCAGCAGAGGGTCTAACCCAATCTGTCCAGAGGAAGAATTAAAAGCCCCCACCTCACCACAGCACATTTTCCTACCACTTCTTGTTCATCACCTGACTGGAAAATTTGCTGTAATCATTTGTGCTACAGCAGATTTCAATCCTGGCATGGTCAATATGATTCAGAATGAGCTTATACTAGACATTTGAAACAGTTTCAAGAGTCTTTTGAGACTAAAGGACATGTTTTACCAGCAATCTTGGTGGCAAAAAGCACCCCAACAGGTGCTTATCAGATGCTTCCTTAACCAGGCCCCTAAGATAATCATGACAAGGACATATTTTCATCTGACATCAGTTATTTTACTTGTTACTGTCTCTTGTCCTCCCATCCACCCTTGTCTGTTGTGTCCTGTCTGACACCTACCTTGTAAGTTCTCTGGCAGGAACTGTCCTGGTCACTGATCTATATAGTCCTTAGCACAATGGACCCTGATCTTCTATTTGGGTTCCTACGTGCTGCTAGTAGTAATAATAATAAATAAATTCTTCCCAAGGACGTGTCTCAGCTTTTGCAAACTCTGGAATGAGATGGAGTTTGTTGTCCCGGGAAGTCTTGACAGTTAAAAGAGCAGTCTCTGAAAGCAAGAACTTTTATTTGTTTACATTTCAGGATCCCAAACCTGCAGAAAGCACAAGGACAGAAATAGAGAGGCCCAAGCATAGACTATTTCTTTCCCTGGACATATGCAGCGGGTAAAACTTCCTACCATGGCATGGGTGGCTTGTCTCTTTGTTTGCTAAGCAGCTGAATTCTATAGTGTGGTAGGAAAAGATGGATGTATAAAGAGCTACTGAAAGAGATGCAGCAATGGATTCCTTGAAAGAAATCCCCTTAAATGGTCTCTCAAATAATTTTGCAAATGATCATATAAACAAGCAATCATTTGGCCTATTGATAGAACAGCTTTTCTAATTGCTGTTGCACATTCCTAGTATACCCATCATTTTGTTGTATGCTTCTTCTCCAGAATCAAATAGAGACTCAAATCCTACAAGTAGATTTGAAAAAACCCAAATTTTGGGAAGGCTCAGATTCAGATACAAACTTTGCAACTAAAGCCCATCTCTACCCAAATTAAGCTCAAGATGCATTAAATGGGGCACATATTCCATTAGTTATTTTAACTTCTGATTGCCAATTTCTAAAATCCCTGGGCAATATTTAAATGGAAATTTCCATTGTGAAAGGAGCCAGACAGTGGACAACAGCAGAAGTAGTAAATAGCAGCATATTAACACAACCATGCAGTGCAGATCTTTTGTGTTGATGTTGCTCACCTGGTGGCTGCCTGCAGTAACTGGATTTTCTCTTGTAACATAAGAACTAGTGAAAAGTCTTGATGCACAACTAAGGTTGTGAATTACCCAATTTCTTTAACTGCTGTTAGAAAGCACAAATAGCAATGAAATATTGTGCATTGTCTGTGTCTGATGTGGGGCAAATTCTGAGACTCTGCCTGCGTGCCTATACGCTTTTTAGCCTAGTAATTTCCCAGTAATTCAAGAGCTGGCAGCAGTGTGGAGCTGCAGCAACATGGTACTCTTATCAGTTGAATGACTCCGGCATAGGCAGCAGGCCAGCGAAGGCCAACTGCATTGCGAAAGTGACCTGATTACTCTCCTGAATGGGAAACACCAGCCTGCTTTTCCTATACAGATTATTAGCATGTGCTGCTGTGATATACAAAACACTCCACATTCTTCCTTATCACTATCTTACATGCTACATATTCTTCTTCAGACACATGCCAGGTAGCCACCCAGAAGCTTGGGTGCACTCTGTAATGCACTGAATTTCTGTCGGATTCATTTGCACAGTCCTCCTGACTAGGGCTATCTCTTGTATCTGCCAACCTGTTTCCAATTTGCAAACCATAATGGAAAGAGATCTGAACACTGTTTAGGCCTTTTTTCCCCTGTGTAAACCTGTTTTCCTACTGGGAAGGAAATGTTAGTGATGAAGTCATGTCCTAGAACTTGCTACTCATGGGTCAGAGTTGATTCTTACTGGCTATATAAATCCAGAGTAGTTTTAACTGACTAGCACAGAGGGCAGTGCGGGCTACCTGTTGTCCTGCAACCTACCTATCAGGATACCTCACTGCACTGAGAGTCAGGAGATGTGGTTTCTGTTCCCAGCGTTTTAAGTCCTTTTTTCTGTGTCTCTGTTTCCCCTTACACTTTTCTTATCTATTTCAATATAAAGCTCTTTGGATCTGGGGCTGTCTGTGCATGTTTATACAGCACCTAACACCCTGAGCCTGAGCCCCAGTCGGGGCCTGTAGGAGCTTTGTGATACAAATAATAAATAGTCCTTATAATCTGGGTGGTACTTGGCAGGCCCATCAGCCTACTCCCTGCTTTTGATGTGCATCTGGGCTAGCTGGACAGCCCCACTCTTCTTCTCATTTCCTCTGTGGCATTTTCTGAGGAGTGGGATCAGAATCTTTCTCACCAGATCTTTGGTTACTTTCACTTCAGGTTACAGTGATACTAGTTCTTCTTTTATCCAAGCCAACTCACTTGTACCTCTGAGATATCCTGACCCCAGTTTGAAAGAAATATGTTGTTACTTCAGCAGATACCAGCTCTGCTGCTCTCCATCAGTTAACCTAATAAATGCCCTTACCAACGTCATGAGAGAGAATCATTTAAACATCTCCTTGCCAGTAGCAGGTGCCTGAAAGCAGGGCTGTACATGGTTTTAATGGAAATTCCAGCTGAAAACAGTCATCTGATTTCTACGGTTTCAATTGGCAATTAGATTTGGAACCCAGTGAAGGAGGTCTATTTGTCAGTTGTTTTCAGAGGCTGCAGATCCTCCAGCAAAAATCAACAAAGCCCAATAGAAATCAGTAAAGACCATTAGGAGTAGTCTGATGGATTTTCTAGCAATGAGAAAAATGCAAACATGGCTGTATAGGTCCCTACTCTTTCTGAGTCCTGTATCACACACAAATACCCTGATCCTCTAGAGACCTATTCCTGATTTCTCTTTGTGGTTCTGTGTAGATAATACATTTCCTTAACTGCCCTCTTCACCTAGACAGTAGCCTGTTGGCTCCTCTCCTGGTTTCCAGTGCCATGTTGATGTTCCATGAGAGGCCTTGGGCCCTCACATCCAGGGGAAGGATGGTGATGCCACACACCGAGTGGGAATTGCAATCATGGATACACAGAGAGAGGTATGCAATGGGGACAGAAGGGGTGGATGCAGTTGGTTTCAGACTGAGAAGCTGGATGGGTCCCATGTGTGTTACTTTGCACAGGGTCATGCAAAAGCTAGGGCTAGCCTTGGATATACAGTAAGTTGAAAATACTATTGAAAATGTGGTCCATTAAAAAAAATTATAAAACCCATTTCCTAATTGTAGCTCACTTAGCTGCAGGTACTGTGATTAATGACATATTCTAGACAAGCAGCATGGCCTAATGGGTAGGGCACAGGAGTGGGTACCAAGAGACCTGGGTTGTATTTGTGACTCTGCCAGTGACCTGCTGAGTAACCTGGGGCATGTCACTTCATCTCTCTATGTTCTATTTCCTCTTCTGTTCTTTGTCTGTCTTGTCTAATTAGACTGTAAATTCTTTGGAACAGGGATTGTCTCTTATTAAGTGTTTTTACAGTGTCTAACACAATGGGGCCCCATGTTAAGGTTCTTTTCCCACTTTGAACTTTAGGGTACAGATGTGGGGACCTGCATGAGAACCTTTAAGCTTAACTACCAGCTTAGATTTGGTTTTGCTGCCACCACCCAAATTATTTATGAGTTATTTGGGAAACTTTGTTTACCTTCCCCCCAGAATATATATATTTTTAAATACTATAACCCTTTTCTGGGTAGCCTTGAGAGACTTTTTTTTACCAATTTTTTGGTGAACACCGATTTAAACCCTTGGATTTTAAAACAAGGAGAAATTAATTAGGTTTTTAAAAAGAAGGCTTTTAATTAAAGAAAGAAAGGTAAAAATTATTTTTGTAAAATCAGGATGGAAAATAACTTTACAGGGTAATTAGATTTAAAGAGCCCAGAGGAACCCCCTTTAGCCTTAGGTTCAAAGTTACAGCAAACAGAGGTAAATCCTCTAGCAAAAGGAACATTTACAATTTGAGAAAACAAAGATAAACTAACACGCCTTGCCTGGCTGTTACTTACAAGTTTGAAATATGAGAGGCTTGTTCAGAAAGATTTGGAGAGAGCGAACAACCCCCAAAACAAAGAGCACAAACAAAAGCCTTCCTCCTCCCCAAGATTTGAAAGTATTTTGTTCCCTTATTGGTCCTTTGAGTCAGGTGTCAGCCAGGTTACCTGAGCTTCTTAACCCTTTACAGGTAAAAGGATTTTGGTGTCTTTGGCCAGGAGGGATTTTATAGTATTGTACACAGGAGGGTTGTTACCCTTCCCTTTATAGTTATGACACGCCCCCCAAATTACAGATAGTGTTGGACAGCCGGTTTCACACTGGCTGTGATTTTTTTTCTGGAGCTCTAGGAGAAAACAGAGTTACTAAGACACATGCACCTTTAGATATACTACTGATTATATAAAAACTAACAATATGTTCCACATTTTAAGAACAATTTTTAACCAGTTGATTTTGGGAAACTTTTACGGGAGAGTGCATTAGCCACTTTGTTAGAAGCTCCTGAAATGTGTTGTATTTTAAAATTAAAATTTTGGAGAGCTAAACTTCACCGAAGAAGTTTTTTGTTATTTTCCTTGGCTGTATGAAACCACTTTAGCGCAGCATGGTCGGTTTGTAGTTGGAAACGCCATTCCCAAACATACGGGCATAGCTTTTTTAGCGCGTATACAATGGCGTAGCATTCCCTTTCGCTGATTGACCAGTAGTTTTTCCTTTTAGACAGTTTTTTGCTGAGAAACACGACAGGATGGAATTTTTGATCCGGTTCTTTCTGCATTAAAACTGCTTTCACACCATGCTTAGACGCATTTGTGGTTACTAGGAATGGTTTGTTAAAGTCTGGGACCCTTAGCACAGGGTCAGAAATGAGTGTCGCCTTAAGCTGGTTAAAGGCCTTCTGACACTTATTAGTCCACTGAACTGCATTTGGCTGGGTTTTTTTTCGTTAGTTCTGTCAGTCTGGCGGTGATTTGGCTGTAGTGTGGTACAAATTGCCTATAATATCTGGCCAAGCCTAAGAAGGATTGGACCTGTTTTTTTGACTTTGGGACAGGCCACTTTTGGATAGCATCCACTTTGGCCTGTAGGGGGTTTATAGTTTTTTGACCCACCTGGTGTTCAAGGTAAGTCACTTTGTTTAGGCCTATTTGACACTTTTTAGCCTTAACAGTTAGTCCTGCCTGCCTTATGCGCTTGAAGACTTTCTTCAGGTGCTTCAGGTGTTTTGCACACGAATTAGAAAAAATGGCCACATTATTAAGGTAGGCAACTGCAGATTTTTTCAATTCTGCTAGGAGACCATTTATAAGTCTTTGGAAGTTAGCGGGTGCATTTTGCAGCCCGAAAGGAAGCACATTAAATTTATACACCCCTGCATGGGTGATGAAGGCTGACCTTCTCTTGGCGGGTTTATTTAGCGGTACTTGCCAGTACCCCTTGGTTAAGTTTAATGTAGAGATGAACTGGGCACGTCCCAGTTTTTTCAATAGCTTATTTGTGCGTGGCATTGGATAGTTGTCGGGACGAGTTACAGCATTTAGCTTATGGTAGTTCACGCAAAAGCGTATTTTCCCATCTGGTTTGGGAACTAGAACCACTGGAGATGCCCATGCACTGTTAGAGGGGCGGATTATACCCATTTGTAGCATGTCCTGGATTTTCCGTTTTATAGCTGTTTGGGCGTGAGGAGACACCCGGTAGGGTGGGGTTCTAATTGGGTGAGCATTACCTGTGTCAATGGAGTGGTATGCCCGTTCAGTTCGTCCTGGGGTGGCTGAGAACGTTGGCATGAAGCCAGTGCACAGCTCCTTGATCTGCTGTCGCTGCATACATCCCAGGATCATGGAGAGATTCACCTCTTCCACGCCACCATTACTTTTTTCTTTGTAGGAGACACCTTCAGGCCACTTAGCGTCATCTCCTCCCTGGGCTATAAACTGACAAACCTTTAATTCTTTGGAATAAAAGGGCTTTAGAGAATTAACATGATACACTTTAGGGTTGAGGTGGGGGATGCTATGAGATAGTTAACAGCTCCCAGGTGCTCTTGGACTGTGAATGGCCCTTTCCATGACGCTTTTATTTTATGGGCCTGGAGCGCCTTTAAGACCACAACCTGGTCCCCTACTTTGAAGGAACGCTTTCTGGCATGTTTATCATACCAGACTTTTTGCTTTTCCTGAGCCTTTTTTAGGTTTTCTTTAGCAAGGGCTAAAGAGTCTCGGAGGGTGTTTTGTAGGTTGCTTACAAAGTCCAGAATGTTAGTTTCTGGAGAAGGCGTAGAACCCTCCCATTGCTGCTTTACCAACTGTAATGGCCCCTTAACCTTGCGGCCATACACAAGTTTAAATGGTGAAAACCCTAAACTGGGATGTGGTACAGCCCTGTAGGCAAAAAGCAACTGCTGCAACACTAGGTCCCAATTATTGGAGTGCTTATTTACGAATTTACGTATTATGGCCCCCAAAGTTTCATTAAACCTCTCCACCAGGCCATTTGTTCGATGGTGGTCAGGGATGGCCATCAAGTGGTTCACCCCATGAGCTTCCCACAGGTTTTTCATGGTTCCTTCCAGGAAATTAGTTTCCGAATCCGTAAGGATGTCGGAGGGCCAACCTACCCTGGCAAAAATGTCTGTTAGTGCCTGGCACACACTTTTAGCCCTGGTGTTGCTTAAAGCTACTGCTTCTGGCCATCGGGTAGCAAAATCCATGAAAGTCAGTATGTACTGCTTTCCTCTGGGTGTCTTTTTTGGGAAAGGACCCAGAATATTCACAGCTACTTGCTGAAATGGGACCTCAATTATGGGGAGTGGCTGGAGAGGGGCTTTGACCTGGTCTTGGGGTTTTCCCACTTTTTGGCACACCTCACAAGACCAGACATAATTAGAAACGTCCTTGCCCATTTCCTCCCAGTGGAAGGACTTCCCCAAACAGTTTTTGGTTCTGTTCACCCCAGAATGGCCCATAGGATGATCATGGGATAAGCTCAAGAGCTTTACCCGGTATTTAGCTGGAACTACCAACTGTCTTTGAGGGTGCCAGTCTTCCTGGTGTCCACCAGAAAGAGTTTTTTTGTATAAAAGTCCTTGTTTTACAACAAACTGGGATCGGTTAGAAGAGCTGAGAGGTGGTGGGGTGCTCCATGCCGCCGCCCAAGCTTTCTGAAGGCTGTCATCTGCTTCCTGCTTGGCCTGGAACTGTTCCCTTGATGCTGGCGACATTAGTTCCTCCTTGGATTGTGGACTTGGGCTTGGTCCCTCTGGAAGCGATGCAGGTGCTGGGGTTGTTTTCATTGACCGTGAACCGCTCTCCGTTGGTGCACTATGTGGTATTTCAGGCTCTGGCTGAGCCTCTTGGGTAGGGTTATCTGCTGCTTCTGCCAGTTCAGGCTCGCTGGTGCCCTCTGGCATTGGAGTTGTAGACGGGTTTGCAAGCGCTGGACTCAGTGCTGGCAATGGTTCTGGTGCTGGTTGCTTTGCCAGTTCCGGTTCTGGGACTGGCTTTGGCTGGGTCTTTGGGATTGGATCCACTACAGCTGTTGCAGTCATTGGCAGGGGATCCGGTTCCACCACCTCTGTCCGGGTCTCTGGCAACACAGACGGGGCCCTGGTGAAAGGCTCCGGAACAGGGATAGGTGTGAAAGCTTGCTTAGCCTGGCTGCGGGTGACTATTCCCACCCTCTTGGCTAGCTTCACATGGTTGGCCAAGTCTTCCCCCAGCAGCATGCGGATGGGATAATTATCATAGACTGCAAAAGTCCACATTTCTGACCAGCCCTTGTACC